>NW_015373961.1:3890925-3911266 GCF_001272555.1 Dufourea novaeangliae
AAGGAGTTCTCAAATATCGGTGGTTTTTTATAATGTTCTACAAAAAGCTATTTTCCTACATGATCTTCTTAGTCAAAAGAGGCCTTCACCAAAGATTCTAGTTATTTTTAATGTTGAATTGTGTACCTATGTATAATTGTAAAATATGGTTTTTAGGACATGTAAGGAAAGTAAGATCATTTTTGTCGTGATTCATGATCGGTTTAATACATGTTAAATAATTTTGAAATAACTTTGTACTTAAGAGAAATGGTGTCTTATGAATGGTGAGACTCGAGTTCTATACTGAACATGCATTTTGTAACCGTTGTTGATAATGCATGAGAGTGTAATAAAAGTATCGGAGTGTGAAATCCACCACTTCGTATGCAATCATTTAATGTCATTCAAAGAAAGTGGCGGGGAAGCATTTAGATACTCATTCATCTCTGAGCAATATTTTGTAAGTGTTTCTATCTGTACAATACTCAACGAAAAAGATTCAAAAAAGCAGTGAGTAATTAGAAATTTAAAAATTTACCAATTAGAATTTATAAAAATTTAAAACAATCTTTATATATCATATTTTCATCATGAAGCTCTTAAGGAAAGAGACAAATTTCTTTTCAGTTCCTCTTGTTTTAATTATATATTTGGGTGCCTCAGTTATGTGAGTATTTTATTTTTAAAAATCTCCCGACGATATAAATTATACTGTTTACTTGGAATTCTTCATGCTAATCGGAGTGCCTCTCCGCGACAAGTCGTTTCGATTCCAGAGTCGCCATTCGCGATCCCAATAGGATTCGATTGCGCAACAATCATTTCGTGGAATTGCATCGTCAGCGGTAGACCAGGTGTCGATACAAAAGCGCATAGGCGCGACTCCGATTCGATTCCACGGCCCCCAGTATGTACGTGATCGACGCGATTGCCAACAGACGATGTTCTTCGGGCGTGCTAATGAATCAATGGGTCACGGCCTGCTTTGTCTTTTTCCAGTTTCACGGAGACGAACTAGTTCATCGATCCATATAAGATTCGCTTTTGAGCACAGAAATGTTGCAACACTCGCAGTCGCAGCATCTCCACGTTGTTCGGATCGAGTAAATTCTGCGTCGTAGTTGTAAAAAATACTGGTTTTTAAAGTTTTCTCGAAATTCCAGGTGTCTATTCTTTCGAATCGAGATTGAATAGCTAGCTAGTGTTAGAAGTGACTTGGAAGATGGAAGTTTATTTACTAAAATTTAAATAAATATTTAACTAGGATCTATGAAATTCGATAAGATTTCTGGAGTAGATATGATTTATGTAGCTTCAATTTAGTTAAAGATTGAACGTCTCTAGATAGGATGTGATCCTTACGGATTATCCTTGCTTTTTAAACCATTCTCATACACTGTTTTTATTTATATTGCTGACTCTTGCTTGGTAGACGATAACAATTTATCTCGAAGCTCGTCACGCATCCATCGTTCACCTTATCGTTCATTATCAAGGTTACCTACGATATAGTACAGAAAGTTGAAGTGTATTTTTCTTTCATTCATAGATACGTAGCAATACACAGTAATTCCTTGATGAATGTGACACGAACAACGGTGTTATTCCCACCACTGTGGGCTCCCCTTCTGGTACCAATCAAAACAGAGTAACCAGAAGCTAAGCAGAGGCTCGACTTCGTGCAAATAACAATTTTATGAGGGGTTGAAAACCTTCAGCTTTCGCACTCATCGAGACATTACTGTAGAAAGTTGATTAGCGGATGTTTATGCAAATATAGAATATTTGGGAATAATTTACCGAAACTGGACACAAAGAAAAATTTATTTAGCTTGGTAAGGGTTCCAGTAAATTTGAAATAAACGGTAAAACTGAGGAAACTTTCTGAAACTTTTTACTATACTCAATTTTAGACGATAGGATATGCTATAAATGCATAAAATTCGGAGTTTGTCGATTAGTATCATTTTGAAATTCAATTTCCATTTGTTTTTTTTTTTTTTTTTTTTTGAGAAGAAAAACGTAGTTTCCAGAAAACAGCGTTAAATATCAACGTTGCTCCAAGTTCTTGCGGATCAATGGCGTCGGTAAACTCCTTGCAAGGCCCGAGCGCCCACACTCGAAATTCTAATTGATCATTCCTGAGTATCGTCGAGATTATGTTGCGTGGTGACGCAATTTCGAGGATGCAAATCGTTATGCAGTCCCGCGGACAATTAAATCGAAGACGCGACGTCGCACTAACGAAAATGGCGGTTCCGCGTGGGCGGCCCACGCGATTTTCCGAGATTTTTGTTGCGATGCATAGTTGACGATGATTTTGTCGCGAATTCCGGTTTCATTATTAATGACCGTGTGACGCGATCGAGACAAAAAAGCCTGGAGGGAATTAACATGTCGATCGGATATTCATCATCGACAAAAAGTCGGGTATTAACAACAGATTTCTGAGATTGTACATTGATTAATGTTCAATTGTGATGTTGTGCAATTTTTTAGACATTTACAGCGCTGTATACTATATTCTTCTGGCTCTAGACATTTTTCAATTTACCTACGCCTTCTGTGATTGGAGAATATCGGAGCTTGTGGCGTGATGTTTGAATTAGTTGCAGAAATTTGGAGTATTTTACGAGGAATTTTTTTTCTAGGAATTATTTTTTATCATCTAAGAATTATTTCGTATCTTCTAGAAATTTTGTTTGTTATCTTTGCAGCTTGTAACGATTGCCACGGTATACTCCGTGAGAAATTCGACACCTGTTAGCGTGTTGCTTTTCCGAAAGGGTACACCTTTTCTTGCTGGAACTAAAAGCGTGATACACCTTCGTGCGTCAAGGTGAACTGGAATCGACAGCAACCTCGTGTGGGTGTCGAAGAGACGCCTAGTTATTTAATAGTGGCACGTGCGTGTTATTATACGCGTTTAGTATACAATTACGCTGTGAATTATTAAACCTATGTCGAAGCTACCAGAAGCTTCATTCAGTATTTTTAATTTGATTACAAAGAAATAGGTAGCCTCTACATATAGAAATGTAGAATTTATTATTATGAGCAACGTTCGTATTATAAAATTGTAGAATTCTTTGCCCAGAATGCTTCTTCGTAATATTTTTCTAAAAACTTCAATATTTATACTTTTCTATATAACACTGTTTTATTTAATGGAATAACTGTTAGTATTCTAGAACCAGTTACTAGTTCTTTGATTTTCTATATTGCTTCTACATCGCGTGTATATGAATCGAGTGTACATGTAACGTGGAAGAGAATTGTAGCTCCATCTCGTTGCAATTGCGAAAGTCTACACCTGCATATACCACTCTGTTACCACTTTTCGCTGGTGCAGCGACGATTAATTAAGAGTATCGGTACATAAACCTGTGAATGGGGTTTACCGACGTAGTAATCTAATATTTCACAGAATGCAAGCCATTAAAAACGTCCATTCAGTATTGTTCTTGACGTATAGTTACTATTATCAGTTTCATTTATACTTTTATAATATTTTTTCAATATATTTATTATATGTCACTATTTATAAATTAATATTATTTACATAAGACAGTTGACAATGAGTCACCGACGTTCTCGCTTCTAGTAATGGGCAATAAACATTCTCTTCCCTTTCGTACGTCCGTCAAAGGCAGTGCCTCTTCCATCGCGGTGCTAAACATTGGAGCACAGAAAAGAAATATGGACGGTGTATTTATGTACGTTAATTCTACGCAGAATTCTAAAAGTTTGAAGTTCAACTGTTCGTACAATCGTATGTTCTATAAATAAGCAGATTTGGATAAGAGTCTAAAAAATTATGGTAAACAGAAGGATTACCAATACGATGTTCAGTATCAAAGAGCACACGCGAACTTGTAGCGACAATACTGTGTTTATTTATAGAACAATAAGTTCTACGTCATAGATAATCGAAGATATCATCAGCTGTAAACGTAAAATGTGGCTGTAAAGATTTTTGGGAGATAAAGCGGTGTGCTATCGCTAAATTGAAGATTAATGTTTTGTTTCCAGTGATTTATGAAATGCTAATCTAGTTCCAGAAATTCAACCATTATCATTTCAATTTTAACATAGAGTATGTTTAGTTTATTTGTGAAATGTATGATAAAATCAATTTAGTTATATACCATTAGGTTTTTAATTACGATAGTAAATTAGATATGATCTGCTAGTTATAGTATTGGTGTGCTTCTCTATCTCTTTAGATTATTGAATTCTTGTTGTGATTATGCAACTGTTCTACGTAAGTAAACAACATGGTATTGAAGGAATAGTTTCAAATTCTTATCCAATGTGAACTGAAATTGGGTCATGGTAAAATTAGCTGAATTAAATTTCAAAGTCTTCAGTTAGTTGCGACGTTTGCCAGATGTTTTCCTAAGAAAAGATTACTTTTTGTGTTATCGGGAGCACCTTCCAAGGAACAAAACATTTCCTGATCAAATATAGGTAATTGCAAGGTTTTAAGAATTCATACAACCTGCAAATGCTAATTTTAATACAAGTGTAATGTAATGAGATAATATCTCTTTTGAACAAAGTTATAATCGATCATCGTGCACATTTCAACCAATTAAAAATGTTTTCCCAAAAAGAAGCGTTTCCCTTTGGATCTATAGAAACGACAATTTTATATGGTACAACCTAGTATCACGTCAGGTACCACCACATTGCAAATAAGTCTACAGGGTGTCTCATTTAAGTGTGACATCCAAATATCTTTTTTAATTGTGAAAACACAAAAAAGATTTTACACGTAATCTGAATGGTATTAAGTGGTCAGTATCCTGCAGGCGTTACTTTTTTTTTCAAATGTCTTTGCCTCGAAGTTTTCAAGGTCATTAATGTTTTATTTTTCGAATAACTACATTTTTTTCTACTGCATCACGTAACTCATAAAAAAGTACATTCAGATATGTCCTATGATATGAACTTACAAAAATATGTAGATTAAAAGAACATCGATGATCTTGAAAACTTCCGGAAAAACTACCGTTTGAAAGAAAAACAACGACAGGATACTGACCATTTAATATTATTTAAATTACATATGAAATATTCTTTGCGTTTTCACAATTAAAAAAAATATTCGATGGTTCACACTTAAATGAGACGCCCTCTGTATAATCTCCTTGATATCAGTTTTCGTTGATACACTTTCTATCCATAAACAAACAAACGATCCTAGAATGGCTAGTCTCTAATGAAAACTCTACTACATATCGAATCCAATTCATTAAAATTCTACGTAATCTATTCTTCCCCACAAAAACAAAACCAATTAAAGAAACTCCAAGCTCGTCTACAATAAAACAGGCAACAACACTCCAGATACGTTTCAAGAATTCATTAACCACCCACCAACCTAATACAAAATTCATTGTAGAATGCATAGATTCGTAGAATCCACAATGAATCAGTTCACCCAGCGATCGTATGATATCGAACACCGTGCCAAAACCATCGTGGATTAAAGCGCGCGGGTGATAGACCATAAACAGAAGAAAGTGGGTCTGACAATGGCCGAAGGTAAAATCGCACGCGACCCGATTACACCGCCGGTTCCCGTCCAGGGTCGTCCCCTGGTGTTCTCCCGCAGTTTTGCGCGACAAACCCATAAGGTTTGACCTAATATGGAGACTTGGACTTTGCGAATGCCACACCGCCTCTGGTGGGGATCCGTATGGAGAGCTCCTTTGAGGCCTTCGGGTCTCTCTCCGCGACGGAGTCCCCCCAGTGCCTCACCGGACGTGTGTTACGCCGCACACGCGTTGTTTCCATGTTAACGACGACCACGTTTCCGTCCCGTGGTTTCTTCTTCGTCCGTGGATTTAACGGGACACGTTATAGAATCATCCTTCTCACGGGGTGGACAGCAAGAGATCCACCTGGCGTGCGAACTCCACTGAGAACGAGGCACGCTTGGAAAATATTATCGACCTAATTACATTGAAGAAAAAACAACAACAGAATCGTGAGCTGAAACATCAAGGATTATCGAGTGATCGATCGGTAGGTGGTTCAAGAAGAAGGTGCACGATCGTCGCGTTGTCAGTGTGTTTCGATCTGTTCACGTAGCGCGAACGTCCTCGAAGAAGCACACAGACCAGTAGTGTTGTCACGTAGATCGTTACGTGCTGGGTTTACATATATTGTTTGTCGAAAACGGACGGTAGTCGGAACACAAGAGGATCGTTTGTCGTTATGTGGAGTATCGTTGGATCTTAGTGTACGTTTATCATCGAGAGTGACTAGAAAAGTTGGTCAAATCGATTCTAGAACAATTGGAATAAGAGAACATCAAGGGTGATAAGATATACCAGCGACATGTCGTCCACATCTGCGCATCAGCAAGCGGCGATACGTCGTCTGGAGGCCCTATTTAGGGACGTCAAGTTGGAACAACAGCAGTGTAACCCTGAAGTGGTTAAAGTGGAGATTGATTCTAGCTGCTGCGACATCCATGGGAAACACTCGAAGGAGAATTGTTGGAATCGTCGTGGTTCCCTTGGTAACGCTCAACAGACCAGAAGAGATTCCCTTAGTCGTCGGGACAGTCATCTGGGAACGTCACCTAGCAGAAGAGGATCCCTCGGGCTGCCGATGTCGCCTCCCCGTAAGGAGCTTCATCCCTCGAGTTTCCCGAACACGTTGCGAAAGAACCCGTTGGGCTCGTCGATGGGCGCCATAAATCACTCGAAGAGGGACTCGTACGCGACCACTATCGGCGGTTCGGTGTTGAAACGGGAGCCAATAGGCCGATCGATGGGCTGCCTGAAGAAAGACACTGCAACGAACTATAACTCACCGTTGAGACGGGACTATGTAGCCAAGTCGATGACGAGTCTCCAGAGACCAAGTTCGCGACGGGACGGGAATAATTTGTCCAGCCTGTTCGCGACCTCGCCAACCTCTCAGACCACGCTGAAGGCTGGACTCAGTGCTTCGAACAACGATCTGAAGACCAAAAGCGCGACCAATTTGAAGAGCTGCTTCGCTGGCTCCAGCGGTAATCTACGAAGCAATTTGAACGTGACATTGAGCACCGATTTTATGGGATCGAGCGGGAGCTTGAGGAAAGACAGGCTCGCGTTGCCACTTTCTAGCCGAAGAGGCTCCTACGACAGGAGAAGACTCTCGACGGATTCGTTGGATAATACGAAGAGAAACTCGTGGGATCCGGGTCGCAGGGGCTCTTCCGGATCATCTGGAGGATGGGACGATCCTATTTGGGAGGAGGGAGCGTTCGATGCGGGTGTCGATCAGGTAAAATATTGATTCTGGGTTAGAATTGTTGACGAGGATGGCGACGAAGTTAAAATTGAATGCTATGAAGTGTTGCTTCTTTAGATATTCTGCGATCGTTAAGTCACCTGGAAGTTAAAATAATCATGGTTTGGATGTTGAGAGAGAAAGAGAGGAATTGACAAGAATACTTGATGTGAAGAGTCTTGGGCTTCACTCAGGGTTCTATGAACTGCCTAAAACTCAGTCTCGGTTCACTATTTTAATTCAGTGTCAATGGCTGTTTCAACATAGGCAGAAATGCTAATTGAACTCTGTAGTGTCTCTATTAGCAGAAGTGTTGTTGGTTCTCAGTATTATCTTGTTAACGGACTGTAGGATGTACTTTGCGACCACACTAAATTGTTTTCACAAATTGGAAACAATACGTGTTTATTAGGTGTAGGTACAAATTAATTCGTAGCCCCACAATTAATTATCGACTCAACACCGCTATCATTTTTTCGAGAAGGCATCGCTAACTGCCTGAGAAATGGCGTTAGCGTGTAGAAACTGATAGGGAATATTTTCAAGACCAGAGTTTTTTTTTTGTGAATAAACAACAAATCTGTGAAAAGAAGGTCACGAATTACTTTGTACACATAATATGTTATAGTATGTTTTAATATAGTACCCTGTTAATAGTTACAGTTCTCATTGATTCCATTCGCAGTGACAATTGCAATATGTCAATTGCAGTTTATATTAGAATATAACTTATTCATAAAGTCACTGTTCTGAATGAAAATAATTTTATCTTGATTTATTAACATATTATAGGAGTCATTCAGTATAAATATTACTATCCTCAGACAGCAGTACTCAGTAAATTAGGATGAAATCCTGAAGCAAGCATTCGTCCGTAACTCTGACACACACACTCCAGGTTTAGATATATCTTTACTCAATAATAACAATACACAGAGTGCTTCCTCAAGTCTACCTTTCACGGACCTCGGCAGAATTCTTTTTATAAATCAAAAGAATATAACTCTGACTTAGTGTCTCCCCCTGCAAGGGACAAGAGAAATCACTTAGCAATACAGTAAATCCTCGATGACTGTGTGACGGTTCCTCGGCACAGAACATTAAATATTTCATAAACTAATGGCCATATGTTGTTGAAACAAATATCATTGGCTTCAGAACTCCAAGCTCTATCACTGTGCCACATCGAAAAATTAGCGTTACATCTGAGGACCTCTCCCTATCAATATCAAGAAGCCTTCGAACACTCATCGAGAATTTACTGTAGAACGAAAAGCATGAAGCTTGACTTCCATTACACGTGCAGTATTTACATATAATATCATCTAACAAAGCTACAAAATCCACCCTATTCCATTTTCAGTTTCTCATAAACTTCTGCTGCACTTTCGACACTTTACGAGACTTTCTTTTCACGTCGGAAATATCGACTAAATTTCGCGAAAGCGTGATTTCCAGCGACGATGCTCGCGTGGTTCGAACGATTCGCGGCATCAAGGCGGGTTTCCATGTGGCGCCCGGCCACATGCAAATTGTTCGCCGTCCCGTACTTACGTCATCGACATGCCTTGCACGGTATGGACACGCTACACGGTGCGTTAGTCATCGACTGATTATGAAAGCGGCCACCGAGGATACCTCCGCGCTCGATCTCGTTAAATCGGCGCACGTCGATCATTAGAAACCCCGTGGAATTGTAAACATTCGGCCATGTCGTCGTCGTCGATTGAACGTATTCTCTCGATACTTCTCGATGGCCACTTACGTACCAACCGGGCAATAAATTTCACTGGCGACGGTCCTCGGGAAAGCCGTCACAGCTATTTTACGATTTACATCACCTACGAGCGTCGATTAGCAAATATTTGTATTCACCGTTTGGTATGCCTCCGTGATGCATTTCACCTGTTGAATATCTCGCGACGACCCGCAGGTGTAATTCTGTTTTCTTTCCCTCGTTTCGTGGGAGAGTCGATGGTACATTCCAAAGACAGGAATTGCTTTGAAAAGGATTTTATGAATATATCTTAATGTTGTATTCATTTTTGGTATTTCTTTGGATGCAATTTTATTTTATTGTCATTGGTATTCAGAACGCTGTTGATTCTTCGTAGAGATGATCTTTAGTCAGTTTGGATTGTTGTGTGGTTTTGATATTTATAACTTTGTAGAAGAAAAGAGGAGAATTTTTTTTTATTAATTTTGATGCTGCTTTATAAAATTTACTTCTGTGGTACTAATGTATCGTAGACTAATGTCACTTTTAAAGATTCAGTCCCTATGTCCATATAAGTATCAGATTTTTTTTTACTATACGTACACTATGTATTCAAGGTTTAGTGTCTCATTTTACGTACATGCTATAAGTACATGCTTCTTATGTTTATACCTAAGTCTACTGGATAGCCTGTTATAAAAGCGTTATCTATCATCGTTCTTACGTGTTTCTTTGTTCTTGTAACAGTATCGTAACAAGGAAGACACGGGTTGTTCTTTTTTCAGTTCACTAAGAACACCTACCCCATTTTTTCCCTTCAAGAAAAAATTTGAACGAACTGTCGCTGATAATCTTTTCGTGATACTCAAATTTCCACTCATTCTATTAGAAATTCATCTCACTGTCAAAGAGTAGATCTAACAAACTATTGACAGTGATTCCGTACTAACCATTTAGTTTTGTGTTGATAGGAAAATAATGTCAGTTTCACGTTTTCTTCAGACAAACAATACCTAAAACACACCTGTAACTATTACTGGTAACTCAACGCTATTAGAATGAAGGTGCATGTTTATAATTCACTCAATCTTCAACGAAAACCCAAAACATAAAACCAATCCAAGATGGTAAAATATAATTTCACAGTTTCATTTAATAATAATATACTGTCCACTTGTTTAAAGCCTGATATATTTAACTCAACAAGGCTTTAATAAAAAGAATTTACAGAATGGTTTTGCTAAAACTTCTTTTTAATGAGAAAAAATGAGGTAGTGTTCTCAGCGAAGTGAAGGAATAACAACTCGTGTCTTCCTTTTTACCAACTTTAACCCATTAAGAACCAAACAGTGAAATAATACAATTCTTACACGTAAGAGCATTACGAACCTAGGTATAAGACGAGATAATGATGAAAAAATGTATAGGCCAATTCCTGGAATTCTCTTTCATAACCAGGATGGTAAAAAACAAAACAAAAGTGCAAATAGAACGTTGCATTAACGCAACACTCGTATTTTGTGGGTTAAATATTTATTTTGCCTTTAGGACCAGTTTCATGCAAGGTCTTAAACCGGTATGATTTTGATACCGGTATTATGCCATCAAAGCTATACCGAGAACCGAAATAATTACCGGTATTTTTCCAATTTCTATAAGGGTAGGGCTTATATAGGGTTATATAAGACGAACGTACAACAAAAAATACCGGTGTTTTACATTTCCTTAAAAGTGGTTGGATCCTAGTTTCATGTCCGCCATCTTATATTCGATCAGATACAGAATGATAGATCCCTACTGTCCATGTTCTTCCAAAGAATTCTTAGATAATGGCCGGAAACGATCTACCTGAACGGATAGAATGCAGCTTAAATAAACTCTCGCCAGTGACCAGGTGATTTTCATTGAATAACCCGTGGACTGGCATTGCACTTGGTGGTTGCAACGCGACAAGTCCCTCGAGGCGATCGCGCTACGGTAGCGCGCGCATTTCCTGAAACGAGATTGCCGCCAGGTGAGGCCTACGCGCGGTTTGGCCATGAGCTGTGCGTTGCCCACGCTCACCTGCGCGGCGCTTGTAACTCACATTTTTTACATTCCCGCCGCGCAGTCCCGCTTCCTCCTCGTCTTCTGTCTCGCGCATAAACGGCGATTACGTGCAACGATCGACGACGATCGACGGCTGCGACGGCGACCCACGCTGCGTCCCTCGATATGGCCACCACCAAACGTCGACGATTTAAAAGTAGCGTCCGCGTCATTAAGTTGACTCGATTCGACTGGTCGTCACACCACGACTGGTGACTTATCCGGGGATTATTTCGTTCTGTCGCGAATGTTCGTCTTATTTGGACTGTCGCCGATACGAATCTTTCGGTTTTTCGCGAATTTCGTTTCGTAACTTTCTACAGAATTGTATATGGAACGATCTATGGTAATGACTAGACTGTGGATTTTTATGCAAAATGAAAGCTTCTAAAGCAATTTATAAAAACTCGTTGGATCTGATAAAAGGTTTGTTTTTTATTGTATTTCGCAGAGCCCTATAGGAATGCATAAATATGTAAATGCATAAAATCCGCAATCACTTAGTAATGACTTGACTTGATTTTAAGTTATTTCAGCTTTGTGTTGTCTTTTGCAAGGGTATCTTTCGTTTAGATTTATTTTTTATTATGGACTACACTTCGAGTGTTTGAATTAAATTTTATATGAAATAGTTAGGAAACCGTATGTTATTTTATTTTCCTACTTATTTATATTTAACCCTTTTCGACAGTAGGATTCTAGCTGGAATTATTGTCTTGCTTAGCATTTATAATTTATAATATGAGCCTGAAGATTCAATATAGCATCGTATCGTATAGTTTAATTTTTTGCCCTTGGATGGATACATTCTTGAAAATAATATTTAGAATTTAGAATTATTCTAATTTTTCTATTTTTTTTTAATAAAGATTTCCTTCAAAATTTTTTTGTTTATTTTTGTAATTTTCCTATTTTTCTCACATCCAGGAAATAATAATATGCAAAGCAATAGTTCAGGTCAGAAAGGGTTAATATATCGACTGTGTATCACCATTGAATAACTGAAATTGAAACTACTTACAATAACTACGGCTCCTAGCTTTCTTCAGTACTACGAGTCTGTTTGAAAACGCAAGATTTATCGAATATATAGTTAAAGCGGTATTAAGAGAACGGTTTCACTGTGTGAGCATCATATTGCAACCCTTAAAAGAACTTGATTCGACGAATACAGCGTGTTTTCATTGATCGTCAAATTGAAATGAAATTCATAATGCATAAAACTTTCCTGGACTCGATCGGGAAATGCTTTGGCGGTCTGTTGAACGGGAAACGGTGAATTTGCTCGACGCAACGGTAGCTTGTTTCACAAGCAAACGTTCATTTGCATCCAGGTGTTGGAAACGCGAGAACGTAATTTGCATCGCGGTACACTTAAACAGCCAAACACGTTAAGGCGATTACCATAATCCGCGGCGGGTCCGTTTAATTGTCTCGGGCAGGCCAGAAGGCAAGAATCTCGACGCGATCTTATTTCCGAATGTGTGTCGAAGTCGTAAGAAATCCCATTCGCTTTACGTAACTCGAAATGGGATTCACCATTGAATCGAAAGTCTGTTTCCTTTTTCTCTCTTTATGTAATAAGCGTGCATCGAAAAAAATGAAAGGTCTATCGGACAAGGGAGTCGATATGGAAACAATCGCAGTACGGAAATGTCGACCGATCTAAGATAGATTTGCCTTTAATTATCGTCGAATTTGGACTCAACTAAAAGTGTCATCGAACCACGACGAGGCAGCGAATTGTGTAAGAGACGTTTCCTGACGCCTTAATGACACAAAATCCGGACGCTATGCTGTCTTTTTGCTCGCTCGTGGGACACGGGAACGAAAACATATGGCATATGTACTATGTGAAACCGTCGTTCCTGCTTGCATCGACAAAAACACCGTATAAAAACAAGGTGTAATTAAATAAAATATTTTCTTCAAATTAAGATTTTTTATTTTATGAGAGTATTCTACTGAATTTAACGATGAAAAAATATCGTATAAAAGAGGCTGAAAATTCTTCGTTTCTAAATTATGGACATTCAGAGTACCGTATTAAGATTGTTACTTCGCTTGCATATAGTTTAGACTTTATCGTCTTGATTTCTTTGTATCAGAGGCTATCTATTAATTTAGACGATCTCTGGGAAAGTATTAAAGAAGATTGCCGTACAATGCTGATGAAATTCTCACACGTATCTGACACACTGCAGTGCGTGTATTCATGCTCGGAGAAGCTATGTTAAACATTCATTTTAACGAGAAACATTTGCATTTTTCAAATCAAGAAATCAATGAGTTCTAGATTATATTGATATAATATTTTCTTTCCACTGAACAGAATACACTATTAAAATTTCATTCTGCACTTTAGGAACCTTCTCTATTTTGAAAAGTAATGACTATTTGACTATTCTTAAGTTCTAAACGGTAGTATCAACGTCCAGTAGGTTCGAACACACCTATTAGACAAATCCTTAGCCATTTAATAAAAATAATTGGATTAAAGTAAATATACTTTCTATAAGAATGATAATTGTAACATATCGCATATAATTAATAATATGACAACTGGCTAGCTTAGTAATTTTCACTAGTGGCCGACTGTTCTTGTCAAGAATTAACAAAATTTAGCTTTTCTATGTATCTAAAAAAATTTGTAACTAATTTGAAATGCCTGAAACGTACCATGTAGACACACGCATGACGCCAGTGTTTGCGTCATCGGTCATCACAATGTTAATAATGCTTTACTTTATCAATTTTACATAACAGTTGTAAATTGTTTTAATAGTTTGCTAGGACTATCCTCTGTTATATCGAACAATGTTGGTTTTGTCGGATCCGGTCGTTAGTCAGCAGATTATGCAATTTTCTGTCATTCAGAATTGAAAACGTTTTTAACGAGACAATCCAGGGATTGCACACAATATTATTTCGCCGTATTATGTTCGGTCGGCGGGACGATCGGTCTGATTCCTGAAATCGCGACACGGCTGGTTCCGCCTGAGGCTCAGTGCACACGAGCGACACGACCTGGGTACAATGCTTCGAGTACATACATATGTACATATATGGTCATTCGGGACAAAAATCATAACTTCTAAACTAAACAATTTTCGACCTAAGTACCCTAATACTTTCTTAAAGGCAATATAAAGATGCATCGATTGGGTCATAAAAAAAGATACAGTTCCATTTAAAAAAAGTGATGTGGTTTTGATTTTTTATTGAATAAAAAGATTTTCATCAATATTTACTATTACAATTTGTTGTCAACGGAATGCTGAGTAACTTTTGTTTGAAATATTTTTTTATCAAATTAACTATAACTACCATAATACATCATTATCTGATAAGGGAAGGCACGGAAGTGTCTCCCTCCGATATTGATGAAACTTCGTGTGTCTGTTAAGCAGTCAAAAATAAGGGATACATAGTTTTTTTTATCGACTGGGACGCGACTTTAAGGGGTGAAACCACCCGTCGAAGTTTCGATACTGAATTTCAAGTAAGTAAAAAAACCGTGCCACAGACAAACTAAACAGCATTTAATGATCCATTGAATGTTATTTTTATTTATGCCTAACTTCAATAATTCGTAGGTGGCGTTCAAATATAAGACAGATGTAAACACATGAAAGAAGCGAGTTAAATAGATTCTGTCAATACTAACGTGTTTTCCGAGTGTTGAGAGCTATTATTTTGTTTTCTTTCAAGTGTCGTATACAAATAAAGACTCCAGATGACGTTCATCATCGCAAAAAAATACTGACTTTCAAGTTTTTTCCATTGAACGACGGACTGTGAGACGATGTGATTTCATAGCGGTGACGGTGTGCATTAGTGAATATCACTGGCGATACTCGTGGCGAAATCGTACGCTCTTGTGCATTGCATTATTAGAAACATAAACCTGACGAATCGCGCAGCATTACCAGTGCAAAATCGCAACGACACACAATGGTCCAAAATCAATATTTAGCTGCCAAATGGTCAAAAACAAATGTCCTTTATTTTTCAAAAACAGCTCACGTCAATTTATTACTGCAAGATTTGTCGCATGCGTTATTGTTCTCCCCAGACCGTTTCGTGTCATCAATCTTGGTCAAAAATACAAAAAAGAAGTTCTTAAAAAATTTACACTTTCATGAAGATGTTGAGAACACTCTTAGCGGACGATGACGTCATTAAAAGGAATTGCCTAAAATTGATAAAAATTCGTTTATTTATCTACTTTTACTTGTATAAGATTATAAGTAATCTGCAGAACTTTATACAGAACATTTTTCGAAGTGATTTGTAAAGGTAAATATGAAGACTGAATTTTTATCCAATTCTTAAGGATTTTATCAAGAATAGGATAGAAAATGTATTAGATTTGTTGTTAGCTGTACCATTTATCATATCTCACGTATCCGTACAAGCTATAAATGCATATAATCCGCAGTCCAATTATAAATTTCAAATTTTATAATCGTCCGAGTTGAATAAACGTTATGAACTGCTAAATTTTTATTCTGGTCCACTATGCTACGTAGCTGCGCTGCGCTCGTGTGCACAGTGCCTAAAACGGCACGTGACGCGCAGCCCGGTTCGCGGCGGATTACTTCCGCGGTACGATGCACGTGCATCGGCCGTACGATGCGCTTTCATCTGCACGCGCCGCGTCGTGTTCTTGCGCTCGCGAACAGCAGGGTTTTCGTTCGTGTCGCGGCCGGACGGAACCGTTTTGTCGCACGGTACGACGTACGAGATGATTGACCGATCGAGGCTGCGTACCGTTACCATGAAGTTGACGTTTATTGACATATAAACACGCGACTGGACCGACACACGACCGCCACGACCGTTGAAGTTGGCGTATTTTTGAGAATCTTCAAGTTCTTCGAGGTCAGTGGCCGATGTAGTTGTATTTTTCTTTTTTAATATAGAGAAGTGTGTAAAATATAATGAAAAGGAATGTGAAATTTATTGTAGTTTCAGGTATGGTAGTAGATTAATTTTTAAACATTTTTACGATATGTGATTTAATTGTTTATTATGGTTGGTAGGTGATCTGATCAGATTTAATCCATATAGTAGGTTCGCATAATGTGGGCACGAGAACCGTGGATTAATTGAGGTAGATTCGGATTATTCTTAGAAAGCATGGAATCATGGGGGTTCATAAGGAATATATTGTCAATTCTGGACTCATTAAATCGGATACACTCTAGATTTGTAAAAATTGAACCAGATAACTCCGAAACTGAACATTTCAGACCCAAGAAACACGGTTCAGACGACTTCTGGCCAGAAAGATGCGATTCAGATTACTTTGGATCATAAAAACACGATTCAGGTTATTCCGGGTTCGAAAGATAGGATTTAGACCATACCGAACCGTAGGCACCCACTTTAAATCCGGTCAAAACCTAAAAAACACTTAGGGATTTTGATGTTTCTGGAGTCTCTGGACTCTCTGAGATCTCGAAGGTTATAAGGATCAGGAGAATCCTAGAAATCCCAAAATCTGGGAATCTGAAGGATGTCGTATTTCGGAGGTCTTAGGTATCAGTTGTTGGGGGTCGTTGAGGAGATGTCTCGAATATTTGTGGGGTCTCTGGTGTCTGTATCGGGTCTCTTGGATCTTGTACCATTTGTATCGGCTCTCGTAAGTCACGTACCCTCTGTATCAGGTCTCTTGGATCTGGTGTCTTTTGCATCTGGTCTCTTGCGCCTGGTACCGTCTGTATCTGGTTTCTTGGGTCTGATTCTAACTGACTTGGATCTTTTGATTTTGATATTGTCTGCATTGCAACTCCTGTGTCTGGGAGCAATTTTTCCGTGATTGTTTGTGTTATATTCCCTGATATACGAATTCAGAGATGACTTTTTGTATTGTATCGTATTTGTGAACTGTTTCAACATATTATCTTCAGTTAGTTCCATGGATCAGTGATTAACTGTATCTAGTTTTTGTTACCATTTTGTTTCGAACGGAAGAAATCCGTAACACTCTGTGCACCATGATTACAGTTTGCAAAAGCTCATAGTTAGTGTATGAAACCTGGTTGCATGGAGATTGTTATCTCTTCTTCTTCCGCGACACATGCATTTAAAATATACGAACCGTAAACGCGGGGAATAGGGTCAAGTTGGTAGTTGTATCGCGCTAAGAATCGGTGATTCATGCGGTAAATCTGCAAACAGGGGCTAGTGAACCTTGACATTTCTGTGCCAAGAATTCTTCGCTTCTTTTAGTCCAAGCGAGCCAATTAAGACAACCAGTCAATCTCGGTTCACTAAGTGCTCACTGAGCATTGATTAACGATCGTTTCAGTTGGTAAGCTAGCGAAAGATCATAATTATTCATACGGATTAAACGAAACTTACGATATTGTTTGAACGTAATATTTCAAATTCGCAGCACTGAAAGTTGTATAATTTATGCGGCTTTCATGTTATTCGTGAGTAAATAACGAAACGAACGTGCAGCAAATGTACAATATAGTTACAGAAATTGCTAACTTTGCAGTCTATACAATATAAAAATAGATGAGACGAAAAAGGGAAACTTTACGTTATGCGATATGAAGTGTTTCTTTATATTTTTCTATTAGCCTTGCGAGTGGTAGTACTCCATTTATTTTTTAATGGGCGATCATCGCTAGTACCTTCGTGAATAATTATGATAGCGTGTTGCTGAAGTGGTCCATTACAATCGTAAGTCATCCGGAACGATCGGTGATCTTAGAATTTATGTAAAGGTTCAATCGAGCAGTGTAAAAGCACGCGGCGAGCATATAATTATGTGTACCGTTGCAATATTTGTACGCGTTAACTGTTTTATCCCCGTGTAACATAAATATTTTGCTATAATTGATTGAAATATTTAACAATTTAGACCGTCAGTCGAGTAACTTCTTAAAAAAAGGAATAAATATGTTACTGCAAAATGTAAGTGCTGAAATAGCAGATAAACTTATAACATTGAACTTTTTAATTAAAAGTATGAAGATTATTCACACTTTAATTTTGTATTAGCAAGTCCACAATGAAGGAGGATGCTTGGCACGCTAATAAGCGTGGTTAATTTTCTCGTGTATGGATATTAAAATAATGATGCACTGTAGCATTCACCTCTGAATAACATGAACTGTATAATTAGTAACTTGTTGATTACGATTGTTCACAAAGTGGAAAAACTAGAAGCTTGTTAACAAAGATAAAGATAGGTTTCTCACCGGTAATCGTCTTAACATTACTTGTTATACAGAGAAAATTATAACTCGACAATATATTCCAAATTTCAATTACAAATTACGCGTTCGAAATACATATTTTTTTTCTATCAGTCACGAACAGGTCAAGGTGTGCATAATCGCGTGTTCGTTCAATGGTATGGTTACACGGAGATTATGTTTACGTTGGCGAAGATTACTTCGCAGATTATCTCGTTTCGACAGCCGTATCAACTCGTTGGTCAGTGGATTTCCATTTACAGTGAACCGCGTGGGTACTGCTCGACAACATGTTTACCAAGGTGGTTGGCAACACCCATTTTTCTGTTATTTTTCCACTCGTAAAGACGCCTACGCTTGCCCTGGACAAAATTCTTTTTTATAGTATTCGACGTACCTTAACTGTTCACTGTTTTCTAATCATCGTTACTGATTTTTATTGAGACTGGAACACGGTGAAATAGAAATAAAAAATTTGTAGCGTGTGATAATAGACAATATACTAGCAATTTATTGCAGCAGTAGTAGAGCGCCATCTATGATCAGACACAGTATGACCGCTTACACTCGAATTTTTTTTCTTTCTTTGTATATTTCTACAATATATCGTTGCGGATTTTTGAAAATATTCTGTGAAAAATTAGTGGAAGAATATTTATATTTTAAAAATTCTTATAAAAAAAAAGCAAGAATATTTTAAGTTTTCTTTACTACAACTATGATTACTTTTTATTCTCGGTATCAGTCAATGCCTTATATAATTCAATTAATATTATAGTATTTAAACGATAATGCTAATATTTTTTAGTGTAAAGTTCTTTCGTAATATACAATTGTAACTTGAAGAATTAATCGATCACATTATTTACTTTGAATATGTCTTTACTTGAAATATCATTCGTTACATCATTGTCCCCATTTGCTTCATTTTTATAAATTCGCCCATAAGGTATGAATCTCCCTCTGTGTTCATTTTCCTTTTTAATGTTGGTAAGGTCAATATTCTACAGAAACCGACTAAGCAACGAACTCGTTCACGTCTCTGTATCACCGACTAGGTATAGGATAGACCTATCATCTTATGGAACTTCGTGTCTCATGTTCTGAAATACCGATAGTGTAACAAGTCAGAGATTTTCTGCTGCCCTTTACGTTATGAGAACGGTGAATTTGTAAACTACGTTAAATTCATTCGTGCTCGACTAATCTAACTTCTACAGTATTATCGAGTCTAAAGTACGCAATGTCATCGCCGGAAAATCATCGTAGGGACCATGGTCGTGAACGGATTCTCTTTCGTCCGTTCGCTGTAAAGTAGACGTATTAGAAAGGAATCTTGGGTTCAAGTCCCGACGGACCTATTAGTTTTTTTTCGCGTACAAAAAGTTACAAAATGTTGTTTTTATGAATATGTATATGTATTATTATGTACATTTGAGTAAATTATTTTATTATTCCATTGTTATTACAACAGTTTAACTGTGACAACGAACGCATGTATATTTTCAAATATTGGACTAATAGTATATTTTTATTCTATATTATTACATATAAGTGAGCAATATGTATCAAAAACGTAATCGAAACACAGATTTTTATTACACCACAAACATCGCATAAAAGATATTTCGTTCTATTGACATTTGTAATAATTATGAATGTTGCGGGGAAATGAATATTATTGACATTATGGAACATATAACCAAATATCACTATAACACTTAAAAAAGTTTTAAAGTTCCATTTATATCATTGTTCTGTGAAAATGTTCATACTTCCAGCAGCATTCATATTCCAATCAAAGAATTTACAGAATAAGGAAAAGGAATCTAAAGTAATTTTCAGTAGTTCCATACATCTTTATCTCGAATAATTTTCTAAAACATTCAAAGTACTAGACATTATTACACTTTGAATCTCATATCGATTTCTAAAATAATCCTCGTTCGATGTAATATAGAACGTGCTTTATGAGATAGATTCGAAGTTCGCAGCCATTAGCTCGATATTGTCATCAGTTTACAGTACTTTACCGATGACAATA
>NW_015373961.1:3912802-3963838 GCF_001272555.1 Dufourea novaeangliae
GCCATGGTACACGGCGTACACGGCTAGGTCAATAAACTGTGTGACGCAACACCACTAGCTCGTTGGACCGACGGAGAGCACCGACACCGCGGCACGCTCTACCGTACTCTCTCGCTCGCACACCTCCCCCCATAGACCACCGAAATTCCTCGGCACGCGTCAACACCGACGGAGAGCACCGATTCCGCGGCTCGCTCTACCGCTCTCTCTCTCTCTCTCTCCCGGTCGCGCGCTCCGACTCTGTATTCTTTGACACTAATTTTCAAGAAAATAAAACTTCTGTATTTCACTTAATTTGAGAGACACGTAGCTGAATACTAACATACATTCATTATTTAATTACTCGCAATAAATAAAATTTTTCTAAGTAAATAACGTGTAAGTAAATTCATATGTAAAAATTTTAGCAATTGCCAGAAAGTAATTATTCGTGTGTATTAAGATTCTTACAATAGGCAGTAAAACTATTCATACTCCCATATAAATTATAAATATGTAAATGTTAATAAAAGCGTTGTATATATTCTCCCACATGTAGATTTGATAAACTATTTATGAAACTACATCTATTCTGAAGTTATCTGTTACAAATATACAAACGTAAAGCAAGATATAAAAACGAATAAAACAAGAACATGTAAAAAGTAACATTAATAAAATGTCCATTAACGATGCATTTGGAATAAATTGTCTTGTAGTTAAGTAAAAAAATATACACTTCTCCGTTTCATGTTTCATGACTGTAATATTTATCCCTTAACCTTAAACCGAAGCATCGGATATTTTTATTCCCGTCAAATCATATAGATACACGCAATATGAATGGAATATATAACACTTCATTTGTGCTAATAATACTCAGAATTCATGTTTTATCGGTAACGTCGGGTATTGACACTAAAATGGTAAGGGGGCATCTGACGCCCTCGAATCATGGGACAGAAAATTACATTGCATGTTACATAGGTCTATTCTTATATCTCGTCTGCGTCTGTATACACTGTTTTACCGACTCTAAGTAAAATCATTCAAGAATCTCTGTATTACCCGTTAAGCACGCGTGCCGCGACTTTCAATTTCCCCGCAGGACTAGTAGCGCTTCCATGCCACCTGTAATTTACAGGTGTCCGTCCGGACACGCGTTTAATTATTATCACAGGAAAGGACGAAAGTAAACGCCCGCAGCCATATCAGGTGTAACTGGAATATTATTATATTTTAAGCGTTTATTCTCGAGAAAATCTGGGTCACGAACGTCGCGTCGACGGATACAAGTCCGTCCAGGCGGATCTAATGGTCCATCAACTTTCTTATAAATTCTTTGTGATTTTCACGGGGCTCGCTGTTTTCTCCCAATCATCCACCTAACGTCTCGTACTTCGAAACAGCCGTCGGGTTGTAAATATGTTACAGATCAGCGCGCATCCATGTTGCGATTCCAAGCACCCGTACCTATTCGATCAGATCGTTCCGAATAGTACACATTTTTCTGGATATAACAGCGCTCGCTACCGAACCAGATGGAATCTTAATACCGCAAACTTTCATTATGAGCCGATACCGAATTGTTTAATCAAACATTTTCGTCAAACGATCCGGCACTGACGTCTTTATCGAATGAATGCCGATCGATCGACTTTCCACTGTACTATAAAAACGAAGAATTTTCGTGATAAAAGACCAGACACGCAGACAACGTGATTTCTACCAATTAACAGGAATTTAGGGCTGTACACAACGCAAGAGAATTTCGATTCGTATACGCTGTCAGTGAAAGTACGAAATTGAAGATGTTCAAGTTCAATGGCAACGTCCCTAAAGGGGATCACGACACTCTGCGTCAGAGTCTTACTGAACTTATCATTTCACTGGAATATGGCGAAGTGTGCATTCCATTTTACATGATTATTCCTTTAGTTTGAAGCACCACGAATTCTTTAAACAATGCAGATCCCCAAAGTTGGAAATTTTTAACGATTTTTACGAAAACTATTTTCACAAAAGAACCATTCAGGAACGTTAATAGCTATGTTTGGTTAATATTGGTTCAATAGTTTTCAAGGTCTTCAACTTATTTCACAATTTCTGAAGGGATCTCAGTCACGGTTGTTGTATCTCGAGGTTGGTCTGATGATGACGAGGAAAATAATAACTGGATCTAATAAATAAAAAAAACCGTTCTTTTTGTGTAGGGGATTTTAAAACTTTTTAAAATGGCAAAATGGCAAAATAACGAATTTGCCCATCTCTGCCTGCAAATACGTCGTATTGTCTTACATCAACCTATACAGAACGATGTCCGATGCGACAAATAAAATACATATCACAAGCTTTCTATTGATCACGCGACGAAAATGTCTTCCAAACGATCGTTAGGCCTACTGTCAACTAAGGCGTCTCGTCATAGACACGTCAGCGTAGCATACAACATGACGATTACGCTACGCTTGAGTGTCTGTCCACTTGAGCCTATTAGAAGCATATAGGAAGCGTACAGAAAATTTCATTTTCCTCATTCGCAAAGATGTCGGACGACGAAGAGGACCTTATGGCCTTATGTTGTAATTATATTCTACGGCGTAAAAGTCGGAAAGACATTGGTTACATCCTTACATATAATAGAACATAAATGATCATGTATTTCATTCTTTCTATAGAATGAATAAAAATACGTGCAAGAATTTAAAAAAGACATTGGTTACATCCTTACATATAATAGAACATAAATGATCATGTATTTCATTCTTTCCATAGAATGAATAAAAATACGTGCAAGAATTTAGTGCATTTGGTAGCTCCGCGAATCAAAAAACAACACACTAAAATGCGATGTTGTGTTAGCCATGTACAAACATGGATATTTTTTCTATTTTTTTTATATTTTATGGGTAAATTTTCAACAACCTGTACGAATTTCATGGCCGACATATTTTACACTCAAACACAAATGAAAATTTTGCGTCCTTCTATACGCCCAGCGGCAACGATGCGCTTCATGCCGAACGTCTGGACACACGTCCATTGTTTTACATTGGTCGCTACATGGAAGCGTCCTGCAAGCGTCAAATGTCTATAAAACGTCTATGACAAGACGCCTTAGTGGGCAATAGGCCTTAATCGGTTCTAGCGTGCAAAACCTCCGTCCGCCCCGTTTCCACGTACGCGACGTATCAGCGTCGGTTTCGAGAACGCAGTTTTCGGGTGGCGGGCGCAAAAGTCATGGTCCGCGTACCACGACCGGACGGGAGAGGTAATTACGGTAGCGCGTACGGGTTCGTAAAACTAAAACACACGTTGTCTGCGTCTCGTTCCAGCTCTTATCGCGTACGCACGCGTGTGTGCCACGGTCCCGACCAGCTTGTTATTAACATTTTACTTCTACCAGAATCCCGTCGTGATCCGGTAATACCTGACGCAGTCGGTTTTTCCGGCGAGCGACGGATGAAAGGAGAGAAATATGAGTGGATAGGGAACAGTGAAACTGTTGCGCAACGAAATCACGAACGCGCTTTGCCCTCCTCGAACAGGTTGCACTTTGTTGTCCGGCGAGCGGATAAATTGCGACACGATCGTGTGGTTAGTACTAATATTGGAATCGGCTTGCTGACGCGAACCGCTTAATTGAAACCGTCACTTGTCGCTGGTTTTCGGAGCGAAAAGATCGATATCGCGACGGCAAACACGCGCGCGCATACAATGGCGGGAAAAAGAATTTTACCGAGATCCCGGAATGATTCGGTCCACGATCCTTCGGCCGACCTTCGGCTGTTCTGCAAGGCTGGGGATCTGATAAGATCCTTGGTGGGGTCTCTTTGCGACCTAGATACGATGCTTGCAACGTGTTGGCGCACTTGTTGGTTCGAATGGATACTGTGAGTGAAATGAATGGATTAGGTGGTACGATAGAGAGGTTAATATTTTAGAGTTTATCGCCTGTTTATCGAGTCAGTTTAGGTAGTTATCCTGTTATCACTGTTGAGGCCAGAGGGTGTACGTTGTTCCTTTTGGAAAATTGTATTTGATAATAAAATTGGTATTGTATCAGTATTATATTTGATAATAATATTAGTAATATATCAATATTGTATTTGATAACAAAATTGGTATATATTGTATCAGTACTGTATTTAATAATAAAATTTTTGATCAAAATCAAATTTCTGATCAGTTTAGTACATAGATTACCATATAATAAGTTTATTATAATAAACATTCCAGGAACTTAATAATTATTAACTATTTTGAGTTGTATATGTAAAATCTCATAGTTCTGAGTGAGATACAGATATTTGATTTGGTGATCAGAAATTGCTCCCTTTGTATTTCTTATTTTACAAGTTAAATGACAATTTTATTATCATTTTTGCACTTGTACTAATATCAAGTTGAAGAGAAAACATAGATTTACTCGAATAACAACACATTTTTTGGGTTTGGTTAATTTTTCTACTTACACGTCAAAGAACCGTGATATTTACTTTTAAGTCATCAAGAACTCGGTCCGTAACGGTATTGTATTTGATAATGAAATGATACTGTATCAGTGTGTTAGTTGATCTCTGACTAGGAGAGGATCAATCTTGAAGCCTCAACAGTGATAACCGTAAAGTATCTCAGGTTTCTCTTAATCTAGATCGATATGTCACACATCAGCACAAAGTTTCAGAATATGCATTATACTGAGTATAGTTGTCATTCTCACCACTCTCACTGTTCTTATTACACTTTATTACAGTCTTTAATGGACCATTTATAGAGCAATGTTTCAGTAACAGTATATGTCTTATTTCCCCTCCTACAAATTTCTGACACGATTTGTCTGGAGAATCTTGCCCCAAAAGGATTGTGTCCAGTAGAATAAAACATCTGAACATAATAAAAATCAGTGTGCAGTACACGATTTGTTCCTTTCATCGCTTTCCAGCACGGTATCATTGAGACGGATGATAAAACTAAACTCAACCACTTCCCAAACAATAGGACCTAACATAAATCCACCGTTTCTAAGCGATTCAATTTAACTTTCTAATGGTAATAATTACTCAGTATTGTTCCTCGTTTCACCAGGTAAACGGTGAAGCAAGACATACGAATCCGGCCGATCACCGAATTTAATATCCCACTTTTTCACTTTCGAGCGGCACTCGGACCGCTTATTCCTTCTTCCTTATGTGTACCTCGAGTATAATCATTACCCACTTTTTCCGTATTGATCGTGCCTCGTTTTTATATGCCGAAGATGTCGGTGAAAAATACATGCACGAGAGAGCGTACCAGCGGTGGGCCGCTCGAGGTCACTGTTGCTGTAAGTGGCTTTTAGCCGCGATATCTGAATCGCAGATAGACGCATCTGTACTCCATTTGCGGTTCACCTCTGATATTTGGGATCGAGAAGCGCAAACTGTTCCGACGTGTCATGAATAAATTATGGAAGTGCCGCGTTATTGATTATTTATGCACTTTTCACGATTATGCATTTTTTTTACGTCGTACGGTTATCTTCAGAAACATAGTACAGTAGACTCGCGTTAAAGTAGCGGTAGGAACGGCCCAGCTCACACGCATTACTCACAAACGTGCGCGCACCAGACTATCGATCGCCATCTGTAACCAAAGTTCTGATCCAATTGGTCGATCGACCGAACTGCCACGAGATCCTGCGTGCCCATTGACTCGCGTTAAAGTAGCGTTTTCAAGAAAATCCCGCCTCGAGAGCCCCGCACCGCTACTTTAACGTGAGTCTACTGTATCACCGAAAATGGTTATGCATTGGTAACGGTATTGGTTTATATTTGCATTTGAAGCTATGTAGTTATTTATATATTTTGGACAGAATTTTGTAATGTGATAGGAATTATTGATTTCATTTTCTTTTCATTCCATAATTGTTGTTTGGAAAACTACCCAAGTTGGTAAAGATACAACTTTTGTAATCATTGTGTTAATTAATTTTAAGGTATAGAATAATACAACTAAATGGTGGTTACGAAGTTGAAGGTTTTCGAAACAAGTGAGTATTTTAAGTAAGTCTGTTGTGATATTACATGTTTCGATCATAGTTCGTAACCCACATTGCATACTTAACGTGAATCTTCCCTATACTTTCACTGTAATCGTCCGAAGTTTATAGGACCTCGACACAGTTTCTGAGAGAATAGTTCATTCACCCTTTCATCGCACGTCAAAAAAGTTCGCATATAAACAAAAACAGACATGAAAGACTAAAATGTAACTGTAAATTACATGGTGACTTCCAACTGTTCATGTGACTTCCTATTTTCAGAGACAATTTGTCAGGCACGACACTTATTTCCTTTATTGGAATGAAAATTACATCAGACCTTTTATTATAAACGCATAAACGTTTACGGTCACCTAATAAATCACTTTTCTCACGTTAATTTCGAAGAAATTACTGTAGTTTCCCTCCACAACTTCTACTTCAATCACCGTCGTCATGTAACTTCATGTGATTCAATACTGATGCAGTCATTCGTCCCATTCACTCGCTACACTTCTTTCGGCACGCAATTATAGAATTGTCCCTTAACGAATGATACGTGAAATAGGGTGTGCTTCAGTAACGACCGCGAAATTCAGTAAATCTGTTAAAAACATCTCGATGAATTAGAGCTCAAATAGCTTCTATGCTGTTAAGAAGATAATGTTGGTAGTATGACAATCTTTACGATACTCGTTCAGCTGACATGTTACACAGATATACAGGGTGTTCATAAAAATATGAGACACTTTTACAGGATAGATACTATAATACATGACAAATTGAGACGAAAATCAAGAATGACATAATTGTGTTCGAGGCTTCGTTTCCGAATTATTAATTGTTGAAAATACGGGAACAAAATAAGTGCAGAATAGATCTGACACAACAGATTATTCTCCTTGATAGGCGGGTTCTTCATCTGTTTCACGATTTGGTTTGATTCATTTTACTTCGTTCGTTAGTTTTACTCGTTCATCGATCGAGTCCGTGTATCAGTTGAGAATCGGTTGTTCAAGTAGTATAACCTATCGCGTCAGGCGTATTTCAAGCGTATTTCGCCCACCTTTTCAAGAATTAGTAACTTAAGGAATACGTTCTTCAACTGTTTCACGAGTTCCTTTCATACATTTCATTATCGCTTCATTCATTAGTTTCAGCAGGTCATCGATCGAGCCCGTATATCACTTGAGAATCGTTTGTTCAAGTAGTATAACCTGTCGCGTTAGGCATATTTCAAGCGTTATTTTGCCCATATTTTCAGCAATTAATAACTCGAAAACGAAACCTCGAACACAATTTCATCATAGTTTGCCATGTAGAATCCACCCTGTGAAAGTGTCCCATATTTTTCTTAACACTCGTAGTAGAAGCATAAATTAATAATGTGCAAAACGCTTCGCACGAAGGTTTGACATTTTCCTGTCCCAAACGTCTCAATAATCGCCATTAACACAGGCAGCCGGATCCTAGCAATTTGCTTTTCGTGTCGCGCGTGACTTTCTCTAAAAGGCGCATGTCCGATACCGATTCGACGTCTGGTCACAGCGTCTCGTCGCGATTATACGCTCCGCGACCCATATTCCGTCGATTTTGACCGCTGACGCGTCGAATCATCGGTGAAAACCATTGTCGATCGTCACAGCTACGCTGAATCGTTCTCGAATCGCATTGTTCGGATCACTTTTACTCGATGCCAGAGCAAATCGATCGGATTCCCCTGATCGAACGACAATCGATCGTTCGATCACCGCGTCAGAGCAGAAAGCATCGGGACAGCTTCACGTGAAAGTTACTCGATTTCTTGTGTACTGTGAACGCCGGAAATCGTGGAAACATCGGACGAGCGTTTACGACGGACGAGTTATTACGCGGCTTGTTGATCACGATCGCTGGACCCTGTTTTCGATGATTTTCCGCGTGACTTCATTGATTTAGCATTCTTCGTTCTATTCGCTGAAAGAAATTGTCTGATATTTTTTAAATATTACTGATCGATGGTAGAAAAATTTAATTTTCATACCGATTTCTGCTTGTAGGTATCGGAACACCTCCGTTCTAGATGTATGATTAAAAATATGTGAGTTTACATTAAAAATTCTTACCCCGTACCAAATTTGATACTTGATACTGACATAAATGGCTTTCATAATTTCTCGAAAATATTTGTTAAATGCCATCAAGAGGGTAAACGTACCAATGAATGAACATTTAAGAGATTTTGTAACTATTAACCCTGGCGTTCTCCTGTCTATATGACTCGAATGAAAAATTATATTCGATAGGTATACTACTATTTTCAAATATTTGTTTTTAGTTTCCGATGTACTTAACTTTTTCGTCTAGTTTTTGCGCATTTCCCATTTCTTAAGACCAAATTTTTCATAGTTTGAAGTAATTTTATTCGAAGGGATACAAACGTGAAGAATAAGTGAGGAGAACGGCAGGGTTAAAGTGGAATGTTAAATAATAATAATATGAATAAATATGCAAGTAGTTGGCACAAAAAGATTACAGTTTTTAATATTTATGGTTTTTTATAACGTTTACATTTCAATTTGAAAAATCGAAAAAAATGGAATTAATTAAATTAAAAAGAAAAAATACAGATTTCACCAGTGAATGAACAATATTAAGTAAATAAACATTTCTAACCAGTGGCGCGAAAATTGTTTTCATAACTTAATTTACTCGTTTTAATATATAATGTTCATTCACTGGTGCGTCGACCCAAATTAAACAATTTCTTTTTAAGCTTATTTCACATTCTGTAAACATCCTAATGTTTATGAATGGAAATCGGAATCTCAGTTTTTTCCGCGCGTCTCCGAAGGCGTTTATTCTTTTCGAAACCGCACGCTCGGCAACGGAAGTGCCGAAGATAAGATTCCATATTATTTCTATCCGACATATCGTTTTACTTTCAAGGAAACCGGTAAGTCGGTCCATTAATACCGGGGATCGCGTACACGCACGATAGGAAGCCGTTATCGTGCAAGCTACGTTTCGAGCGAAAGGAAGTCTTTTGCGTGGGCACGCGATATAGTTTCCCGAGAATAAAAGAAAGGTGATCGGAGACGAGAATTAGAGGAAAGGAGAGAGAAAAAAAGAAAAGAGCAATTGAGAGGATTGCCGCATCGTCGCAAATTATTAACGGAGCGTATCGGAGAAAGCTGGAGATGGAAAATTGAATCGGGCGTGATTGCGCGCATCGTCGAGCATCGAATGTTCCTCGAACAATAATTTAAAGTTTAAATACGTGACCATCTTAAGGTGAAGCAAAAAAAAAAAAGAATTAAAAACGTTGGAGTTAAAAACTCGCTGATCAAATGTTCAGCATTAATTGCACCCTATTGAGGGAAAATATCGCGCGCGCAAAAACTGGGCTATTTATGGGGAATAAAATGCATCCACGCCGTTTAAAGCCTCTTTCCCCTTTAGCGGCCAGAAAAAAGGTGATATTTAAGAATTTTTTTAAAGGAAGAAATGAACATGTGGTAAGAAAGTTTCCTATTCTTTATTATTTATTATACATTCGAGTAAATAATAAAAATGTTTATTTCAATATTCGGGCAGAGTGGCAAATTGTGGATGACGTTAATCGTGTTGTTCCGAAATTGCATTGTACGAAAATCAAAATGGTATTCATGGTATGAATTTCACCAAATACATGCAAACAAGAGGGAAACTTTACGCATATTATGGTGAACAACAAAAGAATTTATGCCTTAAAACGTTTAATAGTAGGTCATACGATAGATGATTCAATTACAAAAAAAAATGCCACAAGAATTTTTAATAATAATAATTAGAATTAATAATAAATTTTTTTAAGATCAGTTACTAACTGTTTGCGTAATGATGGGCACCCTTTGTACAGTGCAATTTCGGATCAACACGATTAGCGCCACCTATAATTCAGGAATATTAAAACAAAATTTTTGTTATTTACTTGTATGCATAACAAAGGCCAGGAAGTTTTTCTCCCATATGTTCTTCGTTTTCTTTAAAGAAGATTCCTAAATGTCACCTTTTTTTGGGTTGCGAAGGGGAAAAGGGCCTTAAACGAGAGGGAGTTTTGGAATCGTGGCCTCGTAAGGTGTGTACTTTACGTCCGCGATTAAGCTTTTTAACGAACCCTGGTATCGTTGGTGGCTTCTTATGCTGCGAGCCGCGATGTATGATCTCCGGTGAATTAGTTCTTTACACCCACCTGGCGCGCTTGCTTCCTGCGTATAATGGGCGCGATTTCTATCTGAAATAAGACAAACCGAAAAAAGGATGGGCCTTGGTTGTGTCGCTGAAAGGAACTCGCCACCATGCAGTGAAAGCGCGAAACCGATAGAAGAGGAACGTGGCCCCCGTATATCAGTTTAATCTTACGGAGTGTTATCGAACTCTCTCGCGAATTGTTGCTAGGATTTAGAATTTTGCAGTGGTCGATTTTACTGAAAATATTTAGCGCGGTGAAATTCATACTATATGAAATTGATAGAACTTACATTTATTATCGTAGTTTCTTCTGTTCTGAGTAAAATCGCGCAGAGTTTATGCTGATATGGAAATTTAATACTTGTTAATTGCTGTAGATTCCGTAGTGGTAATAAAAAGTTTATAGTATTATGTGTTGCAGTTTTGTAGGTAAATGTCTTATGTTACAGTTTCTTTGCTCACAATAACTTGCAAGGAAGATTTAAATCCACGTTTCTGCGTGTACGGTGGTATGGTACACGCCACGCGTTGAAGTCACCTGAACCGCGGTCACGTTTCAGTATGTTCGCGAGTTTGTATTGGAACGTCCTGCTTAATTATCGAACTAGATTTTCTTCGATTGAATTTACAACTGATTTACTCATGAAAATTAAAGTATAAATTATATGTGTCATAAGAAAGTGACAAATAGAAAATGTTTTGCTAAATTTTGAGGTTTTTATTGCTATCGAGTGGTGAATGAATGAACCACTTGGAGGCAGGACGCTCACTATGTACAATGTTCCTGATTAATAATTTAAAAAGCATCCAATTATTTCTATAAATTTTATAACATGCGGACAAAACAATGACAGATTCATAAATTCCTGAATTTTTTGTTGCAACGAATAATGAACGCCTAAAAACGTTCTTCACTGTCAAAAAGTTAAATAGCCCAGACCTACATATTTATAGAAATCACAGTGTAATACAAGCGACAATATTTCTTTTAAAAAACCTAGAATCACGTGAAACTGAAAGTCTGTAAGAATCATCATACGATGGAAACAATATTTATGACTGGCGAGTAATTTTTTAGCTGTCTTACGTTACCATCATTTTAAAGAAGATACAATTAATTATCATAATCTACTACGCTCTCTAAACTTTATGTATTATTAAGTCATGAATAGAACGAAAATTGTATTTAATTCTACTGAGCTGTGTTTTGAAACTTTTGAAATACGCACTTAGTTGTTTCAACGATTTATTTATTCGTTTTAAGTATATTTTTTTAAACCTATAATACCTTTTCTTCAAACATTACCATAACAAATTTTGAAATCACTCTGCGATTTCAAAGTAACATGTATATCCTCGTTTAAAAAACAAAATGAAATAATTATAAATAATTTCATTCGTAAAGAAGACTCGAAAATTACTAACAAAGGAACTCCCTTAACCCGATAATTCCGATATTTTTGAAACTTTACAGGTTTGTAGAGAACGTTTTGATCCTTCAGGACGAAAACACGCTATAAAGGTTAATGTGGTGTTTCGTATTTTTCTGTACATCTCAAAAATTATAATAGATATAAAAAAATTGTTAAAATGAAAATATAATGGATTTTATGTTCTATAAAAATATATAATGAAATTGGTAAAAATTTGTTTATCTGTGCACTGATTTATTTAAATAACAAATTTTTAACAACTTCATTACAGCATTTTACAAAGGACAAGAAGCCATTAAATTTTCATACAAACAATTTTTTCATATCTACTATAATTTTCAAGATGTACCGGAATGTATGAAAACCCACACTAACCTTTAAATCGTGTTTTCATCCTGAAGAACCAAAAAGTAGCCAAAAAGACTAATATTTGTACTTCTATCGAGGACCTCTACAAACTTGTAAAGTCTCAAAAATAGAAAAATCTTCGAATACTTGTACCAAATAATTTCAACGAAACTCCTTCAGTGCCATGAAACTTTCAGCCGGCAAACGTACGTCGAGTGTCCCGTTAAACAAATTTAATTAAACTTATAAGCGTCGTACATCAAAATCGGCTGGCGCGGTTTCAAAGACCACCTGTTGCGCGATATCGACGATCCGCCGTACGTGAACGGAACGCGCGGCGCACTCTCGTTTCTCGCTGGACGTTCACGAGAGGAACTAGGGATGAGTCTAGAAGGCGGCAGTGGTAGGGAGATGAGGTTTCGATCCCGCGGAGGAGAAGTGGGTCGTTTCTCAACGGGCCGAAGTCACTCGACGTGAACGTGTCGGCTACGCACTCCTTCGCTGCACTCAGCTGGGCACAGTCGTTTCTGATCCGTGATCCACGGATCTCTCTCCTGGTCATTCGTGAGCCTTTGAAACTCGTTCATTTTTTTTTTCCCCAGAAGTACCGTCGTTCAATGTTATTTTACAAAAGTGAAAGGTGCGATCTAACATCGACTATCGAAATCTACATTAAGCGTGAAATCTACAGTCAGTGAAACGAAAATCGGAACCTCGTCTCTGATCCGTAGTGAAGTGAAAAGTGTCGGCCCGGAATAAGGAGATCGAAAGTGACAGACCCTTCTACGCGAGCTTCCCAGCTTGCCGCGTGTTGGAAAGTGGTGAAAATCAGAGGCCCGTTCCCGTGTGAACCTCAAGATCCTTTGTTCACTGGATTCACCTCTAAGGCAACCGCAACTCTGTGCCCAATTTCCCGTATTCGAACCGAGAACTTTCTTTCGGATTCGCTTTCTATACTCGGCTCCTCGATCCACTTCGATCATTTTCCAAGATTCCATTCATTCGAATAAAATCACGAACAGTCGGCGATCTTACGAGTATGATCACGCACAATCGTGGTAAGTAGGCACCGTTCGCGATGAACATCCCAGGCATGGTCGTTCATTGACGCCGCTTTCGTACCGTTCACCGATCCGCAGCTGTCATACGAAACCCGGTCACGATCTCCAGGCCTAGGTAATGGGTGATATCCGAGTGTTGGATCCGCGAATGGATCCTCGATTCGACCTGAAACAGTCACGTCCTTGGCCCCCGATGTACCGTAATCATCCAGCGTCCAGAGGACCGTCCTTTTGCTACCGTCCGGTCCCTCTGGACGCGATGGCGCAATGGATGACGCCTCACCTGACAGATTACAATTATGTACCGGCTCGGATAAGTGCCTCGAACCCTAACAAGGGCCGTGATTACTACTACCTGGCGCCGTTGTATAGAAACGCTATGCCACCGCCCCAGGCGATGTCGCCGCTTCAGATGTCACCTGTAGCGGTCTCGCCGAGAATGATGATGATGGAGGGACCCAGGGGACGCGCGAAGAGCTCCGGTGGACACTGCAGAAGCAGCGTACCGCCTTGCACCTGTTCCGTGGGCAGGACCAGGTCCTTGGAGGACGTACGTAGCGAGGTCAGCGAGTGGGAGGAGTTCCACGATGAAAATGGCAACCACCTACAACGAAAAAGCTCGAAAAATAGCGCTGCTTGCCGACAGGTGCGCAGATCCATGGAGAACCTTCTGGACACTGAGACAGCCGAACAACACGAGAACTCGTTCGAGAGGGTCGCCAGGAGTTGCAGGAAGACGGATGAGAAGAGGAACGAGAAGTCCGGAAAGAGACGCGGCAGCTATATGGTTCGTTAGGCTTTTATCTGGTTTGTGGTGGATTTTTGATGAATTGGAAATCATCGGGTAGATTACCTTTGAAGTTACCTTGGAAGCTAAGCCACGGAGGTATGTAGTTTGAATAGGGAAGTAATTTATCGGTATCAAGGAGGATTGATTTATTCTAATCGACTCTTATCTTGAATTAGAATGTGATTCGATGATAGGTTTCGAGTCGATAAATTCGGGATCGGGGGGGACTTGTCCTGTTGTTGACATAAATATTTATGAGTAACAGGATAAACCAATCGGTCGATATCTTTTTTATCTTGAATCGGGAGGAAAGCTTGAAGTCTTCATATTTCATTTCTAATGGATGCAATGAATCAGACGACTGATCTTATTAACGCTCTCTTTTGCTCATGCAAATTAGTTGAAACCACTTTTACCGAACACCTTCGTCTCTCGGTATATTTTATGAATTCTAGTTCTCGTTGGCCTGTCTTGTATGGAAATTAACGGGAGTAACTTTTAATGGAAAGTGTTCCGTGCGTTACCCTAGTTTCGTGGTTTCTGACTAATGGTCGGTAATGGTTAGTTCCGGGCGTATACCCGGTCTTTTGATCCATTACCCGGCGTTCACGACGCGTACTAATGATCTCTCGAGCTAGGATAAAAGTCTCGCGGAATAACCACATTGCTGGATTCTTGGCACCTGTTGCAATCCGGAAGGCACGACACATGACTCGTACGTGGGATAATCAATTTTCTCCACACTTTGATAATAATCATCGCTGTCTCCGATTAAGCTTCAGTTTAAGAAAGTCCCCTCTGTGTCTTTAACCGAGTAACTGTGATTGCGAGCTGAATTCGACAGTGCGATCAACGTCTGGACTTCGTTTAACCGATACGAGAAAGTTAAAATGTAATCTTATCATGATGATCGAGTCGGATGATGAGCAATTAAAAATTTCACTTCGAATAATTTATTTTAACCCTTTAACTTCCAGTATTGCAGCGGTGCTACATTAATGTCAAAAGTACGTCATTCGTAGTTTCTGAGTCAGTTTTTGATTGAGATACTTAAGTATTCTCTCTAAAAATAAATAAGAAAGAAAAAAATGAAAAGAAATGGGTCGTTTTAAGTTCGATATTTTCGACTGTAAAATAACACGATACAATATATCGTCGCCCAAGTTCTTAACTGTTCTAACACTATTTTTAAAACAAATTTAGTTAATCAATCTACGTGCGTCTCAGTGGTCCAAAGAATACAAATGCACCAGAATATAAAAAAATTCAACCTAGGAAGGGACAAATATTTTTTTAAGCCGTAACTCCGAAACTTTCAAAGTTCTTTTTTCTTAATGATTGTATCTCCAAATAGTAACAACAATTAAAAATTTATTTCGGTAGTAAGATAAAATTTTGTTAAATATTGTAATAAATAGCTATTCAGTAGATGATATTATAGTGTGTTTGATTATTTCACTACTTTCTTGTTTCCATAATATTAAACTTCGTAAACTTTAAACTCAGTTTTATCAGTTTAGAAACCAGTGGAGATAGAACAATTAAGAACTAGAGCAACGATATATTATACGAGTCTCATAATTTTTAAATAATGATTTAAGGGCCTGGACGTTAAATGGTTAAATCTTTATTACAGTCTGAGCAATCCTTAAGACGTGTCGATTGTATGTTTTACCCACGAATCAATTTGCATTTTTTCAAAAATTAGCAACCGTCGCTAATGACCCGTAATTTGACGGATAGAAAGTGTTCTCAATTGCCGACCTCGAGTTAATCCACCGTTACCTCCTCGTTAAACGGGGAAAAAAGAAACCGATTTTCCTGGGAACAATGATCATTGATCGCTTCCGGCGAACTTAATCTTCTGTATCGCGTTTCCTGAACTATGCATATACTGGTACTCGATAATTTCATTGTCTACAGACAGTAATGTTGTCGCTCACCTTTGGTGGTACATAAATCGACGTGCTTTTTCTAACAACGTCGATATTAATTATTTATTTATTCATTATGCGAGAAAGCTTAGTCGCGTATTGTAATCGCACGCCAAGGAGAAATTTTGTATTGAAATTAACCACTAAGTTTAAATCGTTTCGTGTACGCATGTAATTGAAATAGACGATAAAACCGGTGACTAAATGGCATGGCAGAATCATTGCTATTACATACTCTTATCTAATTTTAGATCACTGCACTCTCTAGTATTAAGATTCATTCTGATCTGCTTAGAACTCCGAGTTCACATTCAACGCTGTGGAAAATTATTCTTTTTTAATGTTTTGCTCGTTTTACGCGCGCGCACCATCATCTAATTTCTACAAAGAGCATATGAACTCGGTATTACGTTTGGAACATTATGGTCTTGCCTTTCTAAGTACAAATTATTTATTATTACTACGATTGTTGCATTCGTAACATTTTTAGTCCAGCGCGTCTTGGTGATTGTGTTGAACAATAAACATGATATAATATAATTCAGTGAATTATCACAAACATAAACAGGAAATGGATATGTCGTTTCGGTGTAGTGTTTGTAACAATCCTTCGTATAGAAATAACTATGACCGCTTAAGTAGGCCCATGGGGTCATAGCCACTTCAAATTATTTATTTGTCTTTTGTTCCTTGTCGAAATAATTGACGTTAATTATCAAACTGATTTGTTTTTATTTGTTAAAACCTCTTGGGTTACTTACATTTTAAAAAGAAATTTGAGGTTACTACGCTCACTTGTGATTTTACCAGTGTTTTTACCAATTTTTATCATACCAATTAAGACTGAAGATACGAGTAAAATAGATTTTTTACTTTGAAAAGTACTTCTCAGAGTAAACAGTGAAATGTAGTGGTGAATTTTGAATTTAAAATGCATAAATTGAAATGAATCTGAATTTTCTATAGAAAATCGTGAACTTTCAATTGATGAATCTTTAACGATCGATGCAATAGCTGCGTTGACTTCGATGCTCGCAGTAGCCAACTCTTGATTGTGTCATGTTTCCACTGTTCTACCCAAAGTCACTCGAAACTGGAACAGTCGTCAGTGACGGAATAATTAAAATCACGGACACTTTCGAAAAAGCATTTTTCTGGTGAAAGTGAATTAGCAGGTTGCGCAATCGGCGGCGGCCGCGAACGAGGACTCCGAATCGAACTGGAGCTGTTATTTTTTCTCTTTGTATCGGACGACGATCGATCGGATGTCGAAACGGTACAAAGAAAAGTAGTTGTTTCAAACGATGAGGTGCTTAATTAACGTCTTACCTGCCGGACGATTACAACAGTAGACGATCGTCGGTCTAATTGCTTGCCTTTTTCGTTCTCCTTTTTCTAAAAGAAAAGAGGAACTCATTTACCTATGTCGGATAAGTAACTAGGCGGAAAGAAATCGTATTCTTATCGACTCGTTTGTTAAGTATTAATGCTACTTGGTTAATAGATTAGAAGAAATGGTTACGTAAAACTGTTTGAGCTTAGAGTCTTCTGTGAATGTCCGATGGACGATAGCTTTATTAGAAAGAGGCATAAGAAAGATACTCTCCTGTCGACTTGCGAAATTCTTGGATAATTTACCATAGCATACTTTTTCCGCTTCAATTAACGACGCAGTGCTAATGATTATGACTATACAAAGCCAACAGACCTTTTCACAAGGACTTTGTCTATATAAGTCCCTTTTTTAACAATTATCGCTGGAAAGTAGTTTCTTACATAAAAAACTGAAACATAATCTTCGATATTTACTTCCAAAGATATATTTTATTAACGTAAAGAAAACCTTATCGTAAAGCCACTGATATTTCTTAACAGTGAGTTTATAATAACTCAACGTATTAGCAATACATTGTCCATTAACACCAAAGCTACCGAAGATATATGTATATCTTTTTTTATCGGTCGATAAACATGACAAACTTTTGAAAATACTGATCTCTTCACTTTCATGCTGCAATAAAAGTTGTAAAAGATATAAGGAAATGTACATATGTATTTCCGTGAATCGTGATTCTAATGTTATCTTGCTTCAAACGTGAAAGTGATCGACTTGAAAGTGTTCTTTTTTTATCTTGATTTGATTTACCAGGTATTGAGACCTTTCCAAAAATAGACAGGAGGCTAATGCCGAATGACGGCCAGTCGAATACGCATATAAATCGCATTTAACATCTCTCGCCCGAGGGGCCGATCGTTTGAACTATTACGTAATCGGCTTAAAGGCCTCCGGTTCTGAAAAATCTTCGTTCGCTTGCATCGAGCTTCGCCGGAGAAAAGTGCATTTCTGCACCGGTTGGATAGCATGCGATAAGAACTCGTTCGGTGCAAGTGACCTCTTACAAAATTCCTCAGCCATAATGTCGCCCCCTTTTGCGTTCCACTGGCAAATTCATTTTAACACGAATTTTTTCGCGCCGTCAAGAACTCGTTCCTACCCCCTTGTGTATGAATTATCGCGTTTCTTGCCAGTTGTCCGGTCTTCAGACTCGTGTATCTTTCATCTTTGTATGATAAATCATACCTTAAAACAACATTATTTATTTCTGTAAGTAGTTCTCGTATATTTGTGGTTACTTTTTTCTTTTTATTGTAAAGTTATCTATATTGCATTCTTTGGACTTTATGCTCGGTGGTTAATTGTGAACTTTCGTTGTCAACAATTCTCGATTTCAAGACAACAGGAGAGAATGGTCGATGAATCAGCTCTGGATCTTCAGTTTAGATTCGTGTTGTGTTAGTTGGACTCTTGAGATCGACTGATCGCGAGCTATTTGCGAGCAACGAAGCGTTGAATGCACTGTGCAATTTAATACACTTTTATTTTCACTGGAAGAAATTGTACATTTCGACAGTGACAACGTGATATTAACGTGTACTGCAGAACTTGTTTCGAACTCGTATAGAAAAAGAATTATCGAGAGTAATCAGGTTTCCATCGGACGTATGACAAACATTTCCCTTCCTCGAGGGTTAACGAGCACCTTGAGGTAGGTGAAAATGAGTGGTAACGATTTGATTTTAGTTATAATTTTCTTGTTACAGTTTGTCGGATAGCCATAGCTTTCTATATGTAGATTCACGATTATGTGACGTATGTAACAAATGTTTTCATACGATCTCTCACTGTTTAACTATCGAGGTATAATGAATATTAAGTATTCGTGTTTATTAATGGGAAATATACGAGATTGTTTTTATTCACCTTCGACCATTGTGTATGGGCGTTTCTAATCGATAAATAGTCAGTTTACTAGGATAATTATCGCTATAAACTGTTACCTCGTAGTTGCAACTCTCCGAAGATTTACAATCTTCTGATTTATCGTTTCCAGTATACGATTTCAGGCAGTATTTTGCCAACAATTACACAATTCTTTAAGCTATTACGTGATAACTACACTGCGTATGTTATACATTTATCGTAAACACGAGTATACAAAACACAACACAATGAAAATTTTCGTAAACATTAGTATGAGATTTACTCTACATCCAAAAGAATCTTTACTAAAGGATAAAAATCTTTCACATAATTTCACTTCAGTGAATTGCTCTACAGAAATCTGAATTTCCATGAAAATCTGCCATCTAATTATAACAAATTGAAGAACCGTACACATTTATCAACAGCAGATAGAATCTTACTCGAATCGAGAAATTTTCATATAATTTAAATTTTAAAACATCCAAGATATCCCGAAGATTCCCATCAATCTTCCCGACAACAGAAATTTTCCCTGAATCATCAACATTTTCCGGGGCATTAAACTTGTTCCTTAGCGGGGAATCATTACCGTGGCGCAACAATATCGGACATAGTGTATATGTATAAACGGTGAAATTCGGTGCAGTACGCCGTTTCGAAAGTTCCATCCTCCCGAAGCTGTCAGCCGGTCCACGGCGATGTTTAAGCCCCGTCCACACTCGCGTTCACGGCATATCCTGAGACACCAGGCCTTTAAAAAAGTGTGCCGTAACCCAGATCCGTGACGCCAGTTGGTTTCTCTGGAAACACACACGGAATCATTCTATTTCCGTTCTCCGAACCCTTAATTCCTGTTCGTAGATCGTGTGGCTCCTGGGGATCCGAACAATTATTCGTGGCGACCGATTAGGATCGCGGTTTCCGTAGAGACAGAGAAAGGAGCCGCTGCATAAGACGAGTCCGGTTCGACCGGTTCGCCGTGAAGAGTGAAAATCTCGTACCGCCCAATTGCGTGGGCAAACCGATCTCGATCGTTCCAGTTTCTTCGGCGATGGCACTTTTCCGCCGCCCAGGCGACGGATGCTGGAGGAAAGCCATAGACGATCGATATCGTCGACTGCACCGGGAAATTCCGACAGACCGATTTCACTTCGGGAATTTGCATAGGGAAATTTCTTTAACGTGGTGATAAATTCTAGCTGTAAATCTGTGGAAGGATTTTCGAATAGGTTCATTTACTTTTGTGATATAGTGCAGTTGAAATGTGTCTCGTAGATATTTATGATTACAAATTTAATTCTGATAGGGTTAACTATTTCTTTATTTAGATTATAATACTTTTAAAAATGAGTTCTTCTAATTGGGCTATGCCTACTGTTGCCAAAGAAGATTTTTACGATCCTATTATGCTCTATAACAAGACATGATCAAGTAACCGTTTCGGGATCATGAGTTGGACAAACGGAACTCACCTATTAACACCTCTTTAACCCTGCTGTTTTCCTCGAGTCTATATAACCGGAAATGAAGATTATGTGTCGATAGGTACTATGTATATTTTTAAATATTTGTTTTTAGTATCCAACGTATTTAAATTTCACGTCTACTTTTGTGTGATTTCCATTTCTTAAGAAATCATTTTAAAATTAGAAACAATTTTATTCCGAGGGATATAAATGTGAAGAATAAGTGAAGAGAACAGTAGGGTTAAGAAACAAAACTCATTATTATGCGAAATACAGGGTGTTTCAGAAATGGTGGTCCAAAAGGATGTGATTCTACATACAAAAATAAGTCGAAAATGTGGAATAACATTCTTTCGTACGGCGCTTCGTTTTCGAGAAAATCAAATTGGACAATCTGCTGAATACGCGTGCCATTGAATAGGACTTTGCTGCAGTGGCTGTTCATTGGATTCTGTTTCTACTTATTATCACTAAATACACGTTAGATGAATCTTGAGAATTGATTCTCTTGGAAGCAAAGTATCGTTCGAAAAAATGTTATTCTACATTTTCAATTTATTTTTCCATGTAGAATTACAACCATTCCAGAAAACATTCTGTGTACAACATCTAATTAACTACGGACGACATTATTATTCAATGCGGGCAATAGAAGACCGACAGATAATTGTTCCGGATCAAAAAATCGACTATAAAAAACAAACTAAAAGACAGCACATAAAATAAAACATATGACATTACCCCACGTGTTGTAAATATTTACGGTAGTACAAATAATAAAAGGTTTTTTTTTTGTACATTAGAATTTTATTTATACAAGGTTATAGTGTCGATAAAAATTAATATAAACTGATTCTTCTTTAGAGAGAAAATTGTCGATTCTGTCGACCGTATATCGATCACTCAATACAGAAAGTAGCAATTTGTCAATATCGAAAGTATCAATATGTCAATGCAGCAAGGGAAGAAAGGAGACCAATGGGCGGGTCAAGGATTCTCCGATTGGTAATTATTTTTCTTTGAGTCACGCATCGTTGAACTCTTCTCGAAGATGCTTGATCGAGAGCCTTCGAGTCTTCCTGTGAATCTGCAACCTTTTCGTGACACATTCTCCCCTGCAACAAAAACGTTCGTCTTTTTTTTTCCTTAAACACACTTAGAAAGTCACCTTTTTATGTGATCTAGAAAAAGTTTATGCACAACTTTTTCAGTAGATTGTGCACGTAAGGAGAATAAGTGTTTTTATGCTGCTTTTTACAAGTATTCGATTAGTTTCTGTAATTACACACAGATGCAACATTGTGCAGAATAATAGATAACTAAACATCGTTCAGCTTGACAGAATTTAAATTGCAAAACGATATTTTATGTGTTCGAAGTGAGCGGCACTGGTTGAAGTCAATTAAAATAGTATTTTTAGATTCGAGATCTACAGAGAATCATTGAAATTTATTTGGTGAAAGCAGTCAACGAAGTGCAATTAAACTTATGTCTATTCCCGGACGATTGTTTCTCACTCTTTCTTTATCAAATGAAAACAAGAACTACACAATGGAAATAGATAAGAGAGCGTCCATAGAAAGTGATAACAGACCGTGTCCAGTTTATCATCGAAAGTTACACAAAAAACAAATAGATTCGCTGGAATAATTTCAATAGAAAGCGAGAGCCAACCACGTTCGGTCGTGTTCCTCGCGGTTTGATCACTCCACCGATCTGAATTATTCATCGAAAATACGAACCGACTGCAATTACTTTTTTAATTTGTATTCTGCTCAATGCAAATCTACTTGATGGCCGAAAATTGACGGATCTATATAATTGGTGCTGGACTGAAGATCGATGATCGGTTACTTTGAAAGGCAAATTTGCTTTCAAATCGAGCGTAACGTCTTTACTTTTCTTTGGTAATCGCCTTTATTCGTTTTAATGCGATGGTCATAATTGTTTCGAAGATCGTATATTCTCATAAACTGGTTCAAATCATCAAGTTTCTTATTTTTTTAAGAGAGGCTCGAACTCGATATACTTGCGGTGCAAGTTTTTCCAGTTACACTTCTTAAATAAAAACAACATGTTTCATATTTAAAGAATTTATTGGCAATGTTTCTCTTAATATTTCGTTTCTTTACTTAAAAATTCAATCAACAGTAGCTTATATTAGGGTATAAAGTGTTGACTGACAATTTGATAAAGATAGTATTAGAAATTCAAATACCACTGCTTTGCTGGAAATACCAGTAAAGTGTTACACCTAGTAAATTTACAAATGGATACTAGGTATTAATGTTCGTCGGACCATTGAACAGCTATCAATAATTTACATGCAGTTCTCGTACCATTCACACACTATACTGTACTAATACTCTATTTTATAAACTATACTTTCATGTACAGCCTAGAACGAGCATGATTCACGATTTATTCAATGAATATGTAAAATTAAAAAAGAGTAAAAGAAAAATTGGAACGAACACCTCTCTAATCAATTTCATTGGAATAAAATTGAAACCATAAATTTTAGCCATTTTACAATTTCAGTGTCAAACAAGTATTTTTTAAATAATTTCTCGCGAAATGGAAAATCATAGGATCTGGGATCAGTTTCACAGAAGAGTGTGTCGTTTTCTCCAGTTCCCTGAAAAATCAGTCGACCCGTTCAAGCAATTAAGAGAATCTAAGTGCCAATCATTCGCGAGTTTAGTGATCCATCGGAGAAACCACATCCGACTTCTGTCGGATCCTACGCAATTTATGGCTCATTCGTGGACCGGCTCGCGACCGGGTTTGTTTCCGGTTCGTTAAACCGTCCGGAAGAAAGCCGACTCGTCGATGAAATTTCCACAATGTTAAATCGTCCGTACGGGACTGACAATCGATTCTCTTCAGCGACCCGGTTCTCACTCGTAAATCGTCTGGACGTTCCATTCTGAATCATTTTTGGTGAACTGTCGATTTCTTTTTCGCCAAATGAATTCCTAAACTCGGTCTAATACGGTACTGAACAACTCGTAGCGAAATCAAACGAAGTTGACTATCTCGTTATGATAATTTGACGACCATGAACTATATTTGGTTTATGCAACAGCAATGGTTGTAGTTGTTTTAAGTGCCATTTTATGTTGATATTGTAGATTTCTTTTATTTTATCGACAGGGAATTGAACTTTTGCCTGAAAGGATGGTAAAAACGAGGGGGAATGTTGGGAGTAAGAAGTACTGTAACAATTGTTTAATAGCAATAAAAATTTTCATCGGCAAAACAGCCATCACTTTTGCATAAATATAATAGCTAGCATGGAAGTCTCTTCACAGTTCTAGTTACTTAATAACAGTCGATTTTATTTTCATTTAAAGAAAATACAAGCTATAAAATAAAGCTATAATTTGAAAATTCTCGAGTAGACTAGATAATCATTGAATTCACTGTTCTTTCTCAGCGAGGGAAGAATCACTTGAGACTTTAAAATGTATACATTTATTTTTCATAACTCGACTACGGATTTTATGCATTTATGTGTAAAATTCAGAGCAGTAAAAAGTTCAATTATAATAGGGTAAGCAAACTTCTGTTCGATTCCAGTTCTCGTAAATTAGCCCAGAAAGATCAGTATTTCCTCAAACATCCAGTTCCTGTAAATTAGACCCGAAAGATGAGTATTTCCGTAAACATTCGCGTACGAATTGCCTTCGAATTAGTTCGTTCGATGGTTACGTGCTCATTCTTTCGATCGAGCCCATTTTAATGCCTCCTCGAGAATGATACAGTACGGTGAACACCGATGGAGAAACGGTGTTCGTGACTAAGCAGCGAGCATTACCGATTCGTACTGTTTGTTGGGATCGGTCTACACCTGTCTCGTCCTAGATCTTTCGACTTTTTTTCCACGCCAATCCTTTATTTTGATCGCATGCTCAGACACCGATACATTTATACGTGTTTGCGACAGCAAGTGTTAACATCGTGGTTTGCGTGCTAATAAGAACCTTTTCGTCATCTTTCAATCTACAAAAAGATAAACATTCGTACAAACAACGAATAGAGAATTTCAAACACTGAAACGTGGATCATATTTCACAATTAGGTACTATGTTAGCATTTAAAAAATTACATTTTTTGAACTTACATGAAACCTTTGTAATTTCATTCTTGTTTTTGTATTAATTGTGACACAATTTAAGGTAATATTTTCTCTATTCATAAGGATAGATAAGTCTTTTATTTATTCTAGAGGTTGTTAAGTGATCAGTGTTTCGTGATTTGTGTACAGAAGAGTTCGTAATGCATGTCAATTTTCGTCCATTAGATAAGCCATACAAATTGTCGTTGTCGTAGGAAATCGGTTGTCCATCGAGTTACACAATGAAATTATTAGTTGCATGCAAATCTGATGGACGCAACACTCGACGGAATAATCACTGTTGCGTCAGGCACTGTCTTCCCGATCGATGATTCGCAAACACAGAGCTGGTTACGTAAAATTTTCTCAGCTTTCATGTCGAAAACAATGGTCGCATTCAAACCAACGACGAAAAAGGATAATCACAATTTAACGTTTCAAAAACGTAGAACACAATACGGTAGAACCACGATTATGTAAATTTTATAAATTAAAATGTATTTGTTACAATCAGCTGCATCAAAGATAGAAAAAAGAAACCAAAGACAAAGAATATACTTTGATAACAGACATAGTCTTTTAATCTAAAGAATTTTTTTTAATTGCGTAGTATATACAATAAAACTTGAACATCAAAACGCTGCTAAATATTTCTCTTGCATTAAACATTCACTTTCACGTGAAAACATTCTCTTCTAGTTCATATACTAGAGTGATTCATAAATATTGATTCATGAATACACGTATCAGGCTATGCGAAGTGTATCAATAATTATGTATCACCGTAGTACGGTAACATACAAGAATAAAATATAAGAAAATAGTAAATCTGAACTACATATGTCGCTCTCAATGAAAGCGCGATTAAAACCGTAATTAGACAATGAGTAAAAATAGCGGACAACGAAAAAATTGTTAAAATATTCCCAGGTCGCGTTATTTAGTAGAAAGTTTAAAGAAATCGTCGAAAAATGAATCCGATTTTTTTCTTCACGTTGTCTATTCGAAAGCCTTAGGGGACCATAACAAATGAGTCTAACAACGCGTGAAATTTCAAAAAGCAGGTGACTCGAAATTCCAATCGAAAGGTACGAAGTCGGGCCGCTTCGCCGTGAAATCGTCGTGATTTAACAAGAGAGGAGGTCACAGCGGAGCCCGACAACGTCTCCATTTGCTTTGCTAATTCCTCGATCGAGATAATCGTCCGGTAGTCGAGTAACTCCCGGAACTCGAAAGTAAAAGCGTTGGCGCGGCGAAACGTTGTGCAAAGCGAATCGCGAAACGATTCCTCGGAGCCCTTTTTTCCTGGGGAAAAAGCCCGCGGAAAATTCATTTAACCCGCGATAACGTTAAACGTCCTCGCTTTAGAAGTTTTTGCAATGGTGGCCGCAGTTGCGTCAAGAGGTTATCGTTCCGTGACACCGCGGAACTAAATCGAAGGAAAAATCGAGCGAACCTACGGCGAAATAATGTGATTTAATAAGGGAAATGTGTGCAACGGCGTTACACGTCACCTTGCAGCTCGATCTAGAGATCGTGATTCCGAAGGCAATTACTTTTTTAATCCATCTGGAAGTCGTTTTTCATGGATAAGTTTAGATTAGAATTTATTGCATCGAGCTACGGAAATTTATTTCACAAATGGGAGAATCTGATTGTGTTTGTGAAAAGGTTGTTAGAAATACTATTATTACTGTTGTTTATGTATCAGAATTACAGTTGAAGGTGCTGCTTAAATTTCATATCTTTTTTCTATGTTGAATTTCCGGTCGATGCGTTTTTTACTGGAAGTACATATCCTCGTTTGTGGCAGTCCAATATACAGTAATACCAGCCAAAAATATGGGACCAGATATGATAATTAAAGAAAGAGAAAAATATTATAACAAAGATTTGATAAAAGGTAATATTCTAAAACTGGTTGGAAATGATTTGTATGTCTACTGATTCCGTAACTTTTATTATATTACAACAGAAAAATGAGTTACTGTTCCATCAATCATGAACTCTTTTCCCACAATATTGACCTGTAATGTATATTCAGATTTATGTTTGTTTTATGTTGTGTGTTGATTTTTGCTTGTAATAAGTGAAAATTAAGAGTTAGATTCTCATAATAGATAGATATAAATTAGTCTTGATTCTTATAATAGCTACCTTTCGTAAGTTTTTTTATTTATCTTTAAAAGATCACGAATCAATATGTCGTGAATTCTTCTAACAATGGACTGAAGATAATGATGGGAGCATAGACGACAGGATATAATGTTCAATGAAATATAATATATGTAAATTGTCTTAAAAGACAATTCATGACAACGAAGATTGGATTTCGAGCTAATGAATTGTTTACGCTATTCAAGTAGAATGTCATATCTTCGTGAGGTTACATACGGTGAGAGCCAAAACTAAGTATACAAAGCTTACGAAGGTGAGGTTCGTGGAATACTTCTGTAGCATCTTGCTATTGTAATCTCATGGCCGTAAGTTTAATGTGATTTTCTTAACAATGTCGGGATGAATAGACAGCCAAAAAATTCGAAACTATAGCCAAAACATTTCGCAAATATCGTCAAACATGGCGAATGTACTATTACAGTTTGGGGCAGCATGGCAACCTGTGGTGTAGGTCAGTTAGTCATACCCAAGTTTTGATAGTTAAACATTTTAAAATCAAATTCAACTGCAAGTACATTCGTGAGTCTTGAGATCGTGACCCAAAATAGACAGCGAAAATGGTTAAAAATTGTTTGCTGAAAAACATTTTCAATCAATTAAGTCCTCTTCCTTAGTCACCAGGTCTCAATGTAATAGAGTATCTATACGAGATATTAGATTTAAAATTGAGGGAAATAAATATGAATGAATCCCATACTTTTACAGTGTTTACTTACTTTTGACTCTCATTGTAGATGGTCTCGGAACAATGTTAATTACCGATCACATTATCAGCGCATGAACCATCCAAGTGTGCGACTGTATTCCGAGCGAGCCTTTTAAACGACAAAACGTCGGGAGCAGGAAGACGCGTTTGGATTAGCATACAAATAAATTTCATGATTGTGTAGAAAAGAGGCGTTAGAAATCCTTTCAAGGTCCGACTTTCTAATTCCTCTGAAGTTTTCGTCGTTCCTTGCGATCGCTGTATCATAACGTGCCGGTTTCGCAGGGTTACAAATTGGTCCGCGGCGAGAAAAAAATGTCCCTAAAGCGTGTGACTTTTATTACGTAAAGCACACGAAGGGGTCAAAATAGCAGTCATTCGTGACTTAATGGCCGCGCGAGCCGGTTTGAGAGTGAAATATTAAGAAAGATTGCGTTTCGCCGACGAAAGTTGCTGTAATTTTCGTTCTTTCTTTATTAAACTCGTAATTTTATCCTACCTTGATACTCTGTTAACCTGCAAAATATCCCGTAAGAGGGAGATAATCACTTCCCGTGACCATTAACTCCGTACGAAACGAGCTCGGTACACCAGACTGCGGATATTTGCGCAAACGTACCTGTTTCCGAACTAATGTACACATGCATAGACTGAATCAATACTCTGTACGTTGACGTAGACATTTTCTATAACAACGAATTTCCTATTACAAGAATTATACTTTATTGATTCGTTACTACATAACCCTTTGAACTCCTTTGCCGAGTGTGACTCGACATCAAATTCATTCACAAATACTTCTGTGTCGTATCACACTCGATATTTTTAAATTGTCTGTTTCAATATGTATTATATTTCACAATATTATTTGTACTTAGGTACGCAATGTACATGTATATGATTTTTATTGTAACAGAAAAGGAGTTATGATGTAAATAAGGAGTTATACTGGAAAGAAAATTGAAAAAGAATTATGAGTGAAAGGGTTAATACGTACAAGTACTTAAACCTGTTTGTCGGATTCAGAGTCTCGTAAGAACAACTCGCTGCTCAGAAACTTGTTTTCCCTGTTAAGGGATTCATTAGCACAAACGTGGAGCAGACATAATTAACAGTAGAACTACCGAACCCGTGAAAATGACGGACTGTGGAATGTTTATCTTACGATTAGTGAAATTGTAATAATGCTTTTGGTGGAATTTACGTTATCAATTTATTATTTTCAATTTAACTTTCTATACCTTCAACACTGATAGTCACAGTATTAAAGCCTCTATTCAATCATACACCATGCATAAATATTGTGTTTCGCCTCAATAGACAAACTTCACAATTTCTGTAATGACAAAATGGAGCAGAATCTTGAGTACACAGTTCTATACACACTTGCATCAATTGTGTAAATTCTCGTCGACTAATTTTCTCTCGTCGACCATTAATCTGTCGCCACACGCACGCAGCAGTTCAACCAGCAATTTCAATCGTGTACGAGCCATTAAAAGGCCGACACCCCGTGACGCACATTCTCTGCCAGTGACATTTATGACAAGAGGCCAACCGCCGTAGATCGTATCGTGCCTCGGAAGTTTTTCGTCGCGCGTCACGAGTCGTCGTTAATCGGCGACGAAACGTCGAACACCGAACGCGTTCGCAATTAATCGTCCATGGTGGACTCGACTGACGAACCTGTTACTATTTCGTTTCCAGCAGGAGCCGAGGCCGGAACTGGACGTCAGCAACGGTAGCAGCAACGGCGGACGACCGAGATTCGTTCCTGTGACGGCGCTGGAAGATGTTCAGGCGGTTCGATGCGCGGAGTTCCACCCCCACGGGAAATTGTACGCCGTGGGATCGAATTCGAAGACCCTCAGAATATGCTCGTATCCAAAGCTCCACGATGTCAGGTAAGACAGAGATTTTTTTGGAAAAATTATTCTGTGTTATTCTAAGGTCCTTTATTATTGGGGTATTCATTGTTAGTATTTGTTTAGTATACTCTTGGTAGCTTAATTGCTAGTTCTGGAGGTAGTATACTTTTATTAGTATAGTTCTATGATTCTATTAGTATCTGGGTAGTAGAGTAAATCCTCGATGAGTGTTTGGAGAGTCCTCGGCTGTGAATGTTAAATATTTCATGAACAAATGGCTATATGCGCCTGAAATAAATTTAATTGGGTTTACAATTCCAAGCTTTATCTCATTAAAAAGTCATGTGTTACACCGGGGACCTCTTCTTGTTAGCGCCGACGAGCCTTCGAGCACTCATCGAGGATTTACTGTATCTTCCTTTTAGCTTAATTACTGATTCTAGGGGTAGTAAACTTCGATTAGTATAGTTCTAGGATTTAGTATCTGTGTAGTATACTTCCTTCTATTCCTTACTCCATAGTCTTTAGTGTTTGGTATACTACTGTCTATTCTTTGTTCTGTATACAAATCAGCAATGAAAGTATTGGGACAATAGAAGTCTTATAGGACTCACTGTGTACATATACAGGGTGTCATGTAACTGGTGGTACAACCGAGTAAAGGGTTTTTCTACGTGAAAAAATATGTCAAAAGTATAGAATACAATTTCATGATTTGAGATTTCGTTTTCGAAATAATCGAATTTAAAAATCCACTGGATACGCGTGCAGTTGAATAGGATTAGGTTAATGCGTTTGTTCATTGCCTTCTATTTCTACTTACTACTCCAATAAATACTTGCAAACCTACCCGATGAAATTTCTCAGTTAATTTTCTCGAAAACGAAGTGTCAATTGAAATTCTATATTTTCTAATGTTATTCTATATTTTCGACTTATTTTTTCACGTAGAATTCTTCCTACCCGGTTGTATCACCAGTTATATTATACTCTGTATAAAAATCATGAGTAAAGAAATGAAGTAATATTACAGATAATTAACTATAATCGTGTAAATTGAATCCTGTTGTTCCAATATACTCGTTACGTATTGTATTATTACTTTATTACTCATTGCTGTCTAATCGGTTTTTAGTATTTTTTAATCTGATTGTGCTACTTTTTACTAGTTACCTTTCTCAATATTATTTATGCCCATTTTTGTAAATTTACTGTCGAATTTTTATTCAAATTAACTTATTTATACATGAAATGGAAATCAAATGGAAATCAGCTATACTATAAATCAAATCGTATAGGAATCCAAAACGGAACAGGTAATTAGAGGTGAACTTGGAGCACGTTATAATGTACATGCATAATTGAATTCCTTTACATCCTACTTTTCTACTCTGTATCGTATGTAGTCTATTCTATTTATATATTGTCTATCGTAATCTCGAGCGAAACAATTTATTCCCGCGATTCGATCGAGTCACACTCATAATTTATAATTTCTCGGCCGTGCAAACGCGAAAACAGTCTCCACGGCAGCTTTCCGCCTTTTGATCTGGGTCGATCTTGTCGGAATCATATGAAAGCGTATCTTAGCGGCTGCCCAGGACGTTTTTTGCGATTCTCATCGATGATCTGCGCGAAAGGAACAGCCAGAAACCTGAACTGCTCACGATTTAATACAGTAGGCGTGGGATGGCTTTGTAGATTGATAACAAATGATTGATAAATGATAAATTGTAGATTTCTACATCCTTTCCGTTAGATTTTGTTCGTAGAACTTTCGATTCCGAAATTTACTTCGATTTTGTAGATCGATTTCAATCGAAGGAGAGTGATGATCGTCCTTGATGCAACAGAATTCATATATTTTTGCAATCGTTACTCAATCCTTAGCGATTCCAATTACGTTTCATCGTTTCACAGTGGATTCTTTTCACCTTGTAGCAGGGAAGTCATAAATTAAAAGAGAAATTTAATTAACTTCAAAATAACATTACCAAGAGTTAACGATTTCAGTAAACAAAAGTGCAGGACGATATACAATCTCAATACAATACAATGTATACAATGTGTAAAAAGTCACTTCCGTAGTTTCATATTATTGACACTGAAGCAATTGAAGGATAAGACCCGTAAAACTGCAGTGCAGATAACGATAGTAAAAAGTATGAAGTAAGAACAAGGTGATTGTGATGTAATAGCATAGCACCTCGTTGGTTCAATTTATGGTATAGAAAACTCGATAAAATCTTGGCAGCGGTAAAATCGGTAACAGCAGTCTAAAACAATGTCTACAGTGGGTAATGAATCGACAGAAAATATTGATAAAGAAAACGATAAAAAGTATAAGGTCCAGAGAAGCAATTATGCAATAAAAAATTAGTGAAACAAATTTAAATTGTATTGTGGTACACGGAAAACAGTAACGAAATAAGAAAATGAAGTAGTAAGCATTAAGTAAAGACTGGAAAAGAACGAATAATGGAGTAGATAATTAAATACAATACTATTTTCTCTATGTTTCTTTAATTTTTATCGCTCCATATTTTGAATTTTAAGTTTGCGTTTACATAGCCTTTTGTCTCTCATGATCTAATTTTCTTTCGTCGATCGATCATTAATCTGACGCCACACGCGCGCAGCAGTTCAACCAAAAATCGTGTATAAGCCATTAAAATAAAACCAACAAAGCCATTAACGCCTCGAAACTCCTCTAATCGATCGCGTTTCTCGAATGAAATCCCATTTCGCGATCCGCATCGAATTTGCTTACACCTCAATTACAAGGATTCTCATTAACGATCCAGAATTCTAGAAGAACAAGCCTATGTACGTAACACTGAGAAAGTAGCTTCGGATCAAGCGAGTACAAAATATTTTGAATCGAGTTTCCAGTATCTCTCGTTTAATATGCCGACGATGATGAATGACATCCTGCTCACGTGGTATGATGATCGTTTCAGGGGGAGTTAATTGAGCCCACGTAGCATTTCGTGGCTCCGAAACGTAAAGATCGCGAAGTGAAATCCGTCGAATTTACATTTACGAGATAGAAAAACAAGATCGAGAGACAGGCGGATACGTGCTAGAAAATAATGTGGAAGAAACCGTAAATTCCGTGTAGGCGATAAAACGTTCTTGTCGTTATTAACGAGCGCGCTGGGACGATTCTATCTCCTCGGCTATTAAGTCAGTCGTCTCCCGATACGTAGGATCGATTCATGTCAGTTGTAAACGTCAGACGAGAAACAATTAATTGTCATTTGGAAGTAATAAAATCAAAATTAGTCACTTTTGACATTTTCATTGTACAAAAGGAATTATTCGAGAAAATGTGATTTTCTTATATTCATTATAAAGAAGTCTTTACTTGAATGTTCATCTAAACATAGATTTGCAATGATATACTACCTAAATATAATAACCATCGAAACTTCATTTTACATTGATTTGATAACTAAAAGATCGAGCCTCGAATCCTCCAAATTATACATTTAGCAAAAGAATACTCCGAGGACCGAAAGTTTTGTTAAACGAATACATATTTTTAGAACAATATACAGCCTGTTAATAAAAATGTGGGACACACTTTGTCCTAGCGAAACTAATGAACGAAATAGAACGAAATAAATGAAACCCACTCGTGAAAAAGACCGCGCCTCAAGTAAAATGATCCCCCACGTAAAACGTATTTTTAGACTACAGGTTTTTATGTACAATGATATTTTCTACGGTAATTCATGAACACAATATTATATTTTATCGTGTTCAGAATAAAATAGGAAACTCATTGGGTCTACTGACAGTTTTGTCTTTTATTGTATGTCATTAATCCCTGTACCCTGAAAATGCATAAAATCCACAGTCTACGTATTTCACGTGTATTTCGTCCGTATATCCAACAATTAATAGCCCAGAAACAAGCCTCGAACGTTTGTTTTGATTTTCGCCATAATTTGGCATGTAGAATTTATCATGTGAAAGTGTCCCAGATTTTTATTAACATCCTGTAGATAAGATAATGCTTTAAATATAGCCTCCTCCAGGTACATCAAGAACCACCGATGAAGAATGGACGATACTTCGCGTTAAATCGTTTTTCGTGGTCGATCCTTTGCGATAACCGACGGATTATTTACGGTCCTCTTTGCCAGTCGCGAGGCGCGGCCGTAGGAGACGCTCTTAAATTTCCGTCGAGCAGACTAATTTTACGCGAGCCTGCTGACTTAACGAACGGCGGAGGCCTTCATACCAAACGGAGCATTCCGGGATGCTCGACCAGCGTGCGCAAGGATTCTTTTATTGCCCGCCACTGCGATTCCACGATACCATCGTTCTCTTTGTTATCTCGAACAGGTTTCGGATAGTGTTAACGCCTGGGCTCGCGTGAGCTCGTCATCCGTTTGGTGAACGCACCTTAACAGGGCCATTATTTCACCTGACGAGCGAAGCAACGTCCCCTCGTGATACGCGATAAGCGACGAATGTTAATGGAACCGGTAGATAAACGCCATTCTTACAATTAGTCAAATTTAAAGTGATTTTTGAGAAACTTTGGAGGAAAACCACTTTAGCACGTTTAGTGTATTTTTTGAGATTGTGTTGGTTAACGGCGGTGCCTGGGCCCAGATGGACCCTAGTTTTCAAAAGATCGATTTAATTCGGTTACTTGTACAGTACAGAAGATATTTATTTGTTTCCATTCCGAGGACGATTTTTCTTTACTTTCTACATCGGATGGAATGCGTTAAGAGTAGGGATGAACCAATTCAAGTAAATACAAGTAAATAACTGATACTTTCGTTTCAATCGCGAGTATTTTTAGTATCGGTATTTACGGTTGCGGTATATACTCGGTATCGAAAAGGGGTACTCATATCGAATGGAGTGAGTAATCGATATCAAAGTTAATGAATGTGAAGTTGGTTGTCGTCCAGTTATATTATTTTGTTAATAAATGTTCATTAATAAAATATATCTTCGTTAAAATCGGAGATGAGCAAATTCATTACGCAGACAAAGAGTTTCGAATAACGAGTAAACGATGCAAAAGTACTTCGTCATTTTTAATCGTTTGTACGTGGAAATTCCAATTTTTATAAGAAAATAATACTTCTTTCTGAATCAGTCGACATTTGGCAAACAATTATTCAATCTCATAGAGAGATTAAAATTCTGTTTAAAGATCATGACGAAACGCCCTTACATACTGGAACTTTTCACTATATAAAGTATATTATTTGAATAAAAGTCTGCTCAACTCTGGTTAGAATATATTATTTTATTAAAAAACAACTTTATATTCATTTTCCTTCGATACTAGTAGGTACCGATACTTTTGATGCGATACTAAGTAGACATCGGTACTTTTTTTCGATACAAATTATGAGTAAAAGTATCGATACCTTTACGGTATCGGTTTATATCTAGTTACAATAGTGCATTAGCATTGTAGGAACTCCTTAATTGCGTACGTCAGTGATGTCTAAAAGATCTTTATCAAAATTTGACGTAAAATTGACATGAAAGAAACACATAGTAAAGATTCCCATATTCGTGATCGAAGGGTAAAGGAATTCATTCGAAGAAAACAAAGAAAGAAAGGTAGAATTAGACAAGGAAAGAAATACACACTCCTATCACACGTTCAGTTAACGAATCACGGTCCTCAACGCATTAACCTTGCGGCCTGATTCGTTGGGCACCACAGCAATGCAATGTAAACAATTTCGGACTAGGCCCGCTCTGGTCTCTTTCGAGAATACAATGCTGTGGTATTCTTCGATGTACAATTGTGACGTGCGTGTCAAAACGGTCCGTGAGGTACTACAAGATACAGTTGTGTTCACGTTTATTTAAGTGTTCAAAAATTTATTACGTTATTTAAATATTTTTCTTCTTTATTTGTTTCGTAAAACTAATTAGTGTCAACATTTATAAGCATTTGTAATTTCAATTTCCTTAATTTCTTTTTATAACGTTATTTCGTTCAATTTAATATGTTTATAAATTCCGTTCTATACTAATTTGACTAATTACAGTGTGTGTGTGTGTGTTCTTTCTCGGCAGCTTGACAAGCAATCAAACATTTTTAATCAAACACAAATAGGGAAAAAAAATAAATACTTACCATAAGATAGATTTTATTTGGAAACAATTCTGTCATCAATCCAAATTTGGTGAGTCTTCCTTTTACTACGATTTAATATCTATACTAAAGGTATTCAATTGTTGCATAAATTCTCTACATTATTATTTCTTTATATAAAATAATGCGATATGGTAGGTTCGAGGAAACTATTTCCTCAGGTACGGTTATTGAATACAAAGATCAGGTGACGAGTAAGGTACATACTCATCACGGTCCCCAGGGAAACAGTTATTTACTCGCGTTTTACTCGCTTCGTACATTTCTGTTTGAGTTAAAGGTACCAATGTCTTTCGGAGAAAGTTCAGGTCCGTCGAACGGCTCCGTTTTTCTCTTCTTCGACTCCTCCAGTTTGTGTTTTCAATTTCTCCTCGAGACGATGCGATGTGTAACTGCATGAACACGAGGAAAGTTGATCACACGCCAGCTGGATCTACTACTTGTCACCGGAATTGCAATTTTAATCGTTTCTATGAAAGTCACCCGTTACAGAAATGTTTCTACGGGTGGAATTTATTGATCCTGTCTCCCGCCAAACACCTACCAGTTCTAAATATACCATCCCCTGTCTAATACTACCTTTTTTCCCCCAAGCAAGCGTAACTTTTATACACTTTCACGGTGAATTTGCCCTAAAATTCTTATTCGATCTGAAATTTAAGGAATCGCGAACGATAAGAACCCCGACGATTTATACAATTTTCTTTTATTTGCACGTCCGTCAAGACGAAACAAGGCGCTGTCGAGCGCGAGGTGTTACGTTACACCGCGAAATTAATAATTTACAACGGGGTGAAAGTCTCGGACGTTGGATTACGGAGCAACGAAATAGATTCGTGAACTACAATTACGATGATAATCATAAAAAAAATACTACCCACTGTATCACTGGTAAAAAAGTGAAGTGTAACTCGAGCTTGCGAAAAGTGTCGAGAAAAAATTCAAATTTATGCGTACGATCGCTCGTAAAATGCGCCATTGTGCGCACGTTTCCTCGATTGATGGAAACATAATGGACGTGAATAGGATACGTGAATTTCAACTACGCGCAGCTGTAAAATGGCAGGAAATGATTTTTTACGGCGTAATGCCGGGTTACGTTAGACGTCAGACGTAAGGTTTGTGCAAAACTCGGTCATTAAAATCGCCGAGTGATCGCTCAATTACGTTGGGAACCGCTTATCTAGGCAATGTCTTGTGTACGAACCTGGTTAATGTCGAGCTCGAAGAACTCGATCGCCGGAACGATCCGTTTTTCTTCGTTGGCTGGATTGACACGGGAACACTGTGTGAAGTGTTATCAGTATCACGTAAGGAAAACTGAAACCACGAACATGGAACGTGAAAGTCGTTCGTTAAGATTTTCTGCATTGATTAATGGATAACGTTGGATAACTTTACGTTTATCCTGATTCGAACTAGTAGTCACTATTGGTCACTAGTGGACACAAATTAGTGGTCACTAGTAAGGCTCCCAAACATCTTGGTTTGAGTCATCAATCCATTCATCTTCAGAAAAGGTTCTCCATATTCGAAAAAAGAAAATATGGACATGCAATGTGAAAAGTGTTTGTTAAGATTTTCTGCTTTGATTAATGGATAACGTTGGATAACTTTACGGTTATCCTGATTCGAACTAGTAGTCACTATTGGTCACTAGAAGGGCTCCCAAACATCGTGGTTGAGTCATCAATCCATTCATCTTCAGAAAAGGTTCTCCACATTCGAAAAAAGAAAATATGGACATGCAATGTGAAGATTGTTTGTTAAGATTTTCTGCTTTGATTAATCGATAACGTTAGATAACTTTACGTTTATCCTGATTCGAACTAGTACTCACTATTGGTCACTAATAGACACCAATTAGTGGTCACTAGGGTAAGTACTACGACTCTAAAACATCTCGGTTTGAGTCACTATAACTTCCACCTTCAAAAAAGTGTTTTCCAAACTCGAAAACTAAATTGTTCCTCCGATTTCACACTGGGTCAAGTTGACTCAGAATTTGACTTTGAAGTATCTTTGGGAGATCATTGAAAATTGTACTACTGGCGCCATGTAGTAGTAACTTCAGGTGCCCTAAGAAAATTTGGTTCAGAATTTTTTTTCAAGAATTTTTTAAATATGATAAAACATTCAATGTCAACTTTCAATCATGAGAGTATAATCTACAATGTTCAAACTTCATGTCAGAATTGTTTGCGACTAAATTTAACAAATAGTTTTTAAACAACCACTGATTGAATATTGGCTTGGGTTAAATTGACCCAGTGTGACAATTACTTCTTCGACGACATTCTTTCTGCGAGTAGTTTCTGTTCCTCAAACTTCGTTCTACATCGTGTTTCTGTTATTTCGAATAATGAACCCCTCTATTTAAAAAAAATGCTTTCCAAATTCGAAAAATTAAACATTAAGTGTATTCTTTCTGCGCGTAGTTCCTGTTTCTAGAATTACCTTCCACACCACATTTCAGCTGTTTCGAGTCATCAACACCTCCACCTTAAAAAAAAGTTGTTCTCAAATTCGAAGAATTAACGATTAAGTATATTCTTTCGGCGCGTAGTTCCTGTTTCTAGAGTTTCTTGACACATCGCGTTTCTGCTGTTTCGAGTCTATTCGTCAAGGAGTCCGAGCTTTCTTCTCGTCCACTCGCATCGTCGAGAACGATAGCCGCTTCACTCTGTTTCCGTGTAAATTGGCCGTGTGGAACGTGATAAACGCGCGGGCCGTATGACAGCCGGTGATTGATAAGCGAGAGCGTGGATCTTCATTTGTCGCGAAACGTTTCGCAGAACCGTATGGTCGCCAAGTTCTCTTCACTGTGTCTCTCAGCAGCTTTTCTTCTGTCGTCCGCTTTCGAGGAACTACCAACGTTATTATATGTGTACACAATTAGATGATGTGGTAAACATGGGGTGTCTCCGGTCGGATAGTGTGATAGTGTGGTCAGACAGTAGGTGATTTTATGAGAAAGAATAATTCGAAAAGCAAAAGAATAACATTTCTTCGAAAACTATGTTTTCGAAATAATCGAACTTGAAACTTTGTTGGAATAGGACTTGGATAACGCGTCTGTCCATTGCTGACCGTTTCTACTTATTACCAAGACGAACACACGATGATTGTTCAAACTCAATTTTCTCAAAATGTATTCTTTTCTTTCGACTTACTTTTTCTTGTGGAATCACCTCCTGTCTGGTTATACTAGCCGGCCTGAGATACTGTATATTACATTATACTTAATTTTCAATTTTTTATTTGATATTTTCAACGTTAATGAAAACATCAGTTTCTCATAGGTCTTTACGAATGTGTGCATTTAAACGTGTCGTCGTGATTTGTGTCTTTGGTTCATTTCAAGCAAGTATTAATCAAATTGATTGATGTACATCTTGAAACCAAGTAGCCTTCGTGAAATAGAATATTTGACCACAGGAAATTTAAGTTCAGATCCTGTACTCGTTTCGAAAATTAGTTTAAGGTACGAATATCATTGTTGTTTCCTTTATATTCTTTATAGAAGGTTATAGGAGGTTAACAAATAAATAGTTAGTCACTAGTATAGTGTAGTCAGCAAATAAATTGAATCCAGTGATATAGTCTGCGTTGGTCTATAATTATAACTGAAACGTAATTTCCCTAACTCAGAACTGCATTATTTCCTTTCTAAAACAACCTCTTGATTTTATCACAAAAAATGTTTTAAATGATACCTGCCACCTATTAATTTCGAATATTCTATAAATAGGACTAAGGAATGCTAGGTTAACGAACGAGCACCTAGTTATTTAAGTAACCTATTTCGTATTTCGACATATTCACGACGATGATTTCTTCAGATCGATATAATTGTTACTCTGTAACCAATTTAATAGCTTCGATTCGACGTAATTACGATAAAGTTTCTCCCATCAAACCAATCATCTGCTTTTCTTTGGCTGATACAATACATAAAACAAAGTCATCCGATCGCAGTTTATTTTCATAGTAGCTCTTATTATATTACGATTCCAGGGTTTCCCTGTTTCAATCGTCGGTCGTTGCATCGTTTTGCGACTGGGAGAAGGTGAAGCTGAGGATTCTAATGAAGCAATCAAAGATTCTTTCGTGATCGCGGCCGGCCAATAATTTCAAGCACGCGATACACGCCCGTTTTCACGGAAGAAAGTGAAGTAGCATCGTGCTTCAGGGTTCTAAATCGACGTAGCTATAGTATACACAATGTTTGGCTGGGAAAACTAGCGGCTAATTAAAATCGACATAAAAAGGAACAGCCGACGTGAAAGCGGTGTTGCTCTCCGCTTAAAATCGTATCGACGATCCTCTGCCTCGTTTCCACGGCCGAAACCAGGTCCCCAACGCTCGCTTGCATCCTCCTGCGTTTAATTAGAGACGAGGCGCGAGGCGTCGAGGACCTGGGAACGACCGAAGAGAACGAGGCTGATGGAAAGTGACGCATGAGAACCATTGAAATTCGCGCGAGCCTGAAATCGATGTCGTCGAAACGGGTTTGTTCAACGAATCGAGGGCAAAGTGTTATGTCATTGTAAATGGAACTCGTAACTCGAAGACCTCTGTTTTAACATTTCGCCTGAGACTTCGGTGAAACGATTTCGTAGCTTTTGAAGTCGAGTTTTGGGGATACATAGATTTTGAAAAAATAAGTCGAAAATATGTAATCGAAGTTTTTTGAACTCGATTCGTGTTTGTGTTGATCGAGTTTAAATTTCGACCAAGTTCGAATTAATAATTGCACTGCAGTAGTTTATGCAAATTCAGAAATTCCGATACCAATACCTAAAAGTTAATTGCAGCAGAATTTTGAGGTCGGTACCAGAAGCTTTACTATGTTAATAATAACATATAAGTAGTATTCAAATTTGTTAAAGCCTTTATATTGAATTAATGTCTAGGATGTCTATAAGTTTATAAACATCCGCGGTCTGTTAATCCTTCTCGTTCTTAATTGTTTTGAAATTTTCTTTCCGATAACTCCCTATTACTTTAGGTGCTTTATTTTAAATGTATTTCAGAAGATAGTTGGTTGATAGGAACCAATTTAAACAAATATTTTTCAGTAATTGTATTGTTAATATTATAGTATTGAAAGTTTGCTAAAACTGTTGAGTATGACCTGACATAGGAGTGAATGAAATTGAAATCGAGTCACACTCGTCAAAGAAGTTCAAAGGGTTAATAACAGTTGAGCACTTTAAAACCTAGAGTACTTATGAAATTATTTGTGTAGGTTACTTACGATCAGTTCATTGGTCGGAATTTGTAAATATTGTAATTTCTGGTCCGTATAATTCTACATCGCTATACAATACTAGCAGCTTACATTTCACTAGTTTCAGTGAGATCTGAATTATGAATTCATATCAATTATTACATTGCAATATTCTGATTACTTAGAAGCAAGATTTCATATACCCCAATCGTTCAGAAGGAAATCTGTTTCCATGCAATAATAATAATAAATCAGTATTATTGGTGCAACATTCCGCAAAATTATTATACAGACAAAAAAGAGGAGGTGCCAGTAAATATTCTAATCCAATGATTAATGACGACAGAGATCTCCGATCTGTTTTTATTTTCCCCTCGATAACTGTGGTATCGAAATGGAAAGCCAAGGAAAAGTGAAACGATTCACGAACAGGCCAGCAATTCGATGTCTCGATTGCCCGATTCGTTAAGCCGTTGCGTGATTCCGTTTTAGTTGTTTTAGCGATACTTGCGCGGTGAAATGGAACAGGCGCCTCCGTTCATGTCGCTTCGACGAAAAAAACCAATACACAGAGAAACACATCGTGGACAAGCGTCGCCGTGATCTTGATTGGTTCGTTTATCTTTTACAGAGAGGATCATCAGACGTATCAGCCGACTGTTCTCTTCAAGAGAACGAAACACCACAAAGGCTCGATATACTGCCTCGCGTGGACACCGGATGGACAGCTGATGGCAACCGGAAGCAACGACAAGACTGTCAAACTGATGCGCTTCAATGCCGACACGTCGAACCTCGAAGGTAAATGGAATGAATTTATCGTCCAGAGTCTTATAATCTGATTCTGCATGTAAACAATAAATTAAACTATCGGGATATTCGTTAAAATCTCAATTTTTCATTAAATTTACAAAATTAATACCAACAATTGATTTAAGTCATCTAGATTTCTATCTTACTTGGCCATCTACGAAACATTATTCTATGTATGTTTTTTAATACAATTTTCATAGATATAAGGATATTAGAATTAGCTGTCAAGTTCATTATGACTTTCTTCCAACAAATAAACCATGAATAAGCAATCATGACTCGACAGAACGTCCAGCAACATAGTACACACCCCGACAAATAATATCTATATCAACGAGTTAACAGGATTTCCTTGAAAGGCTATTAATAACATTTCGTAACGCAGCGATCCGACAGGCCCGCAAATATGAAGTTCTCACGTTCCAGTTCAAAAAAAAAAAAAAAAAAAACTTCAGTCATTAACGTTCAACGATCTACCGTATATGTAACACGACGATATTTTATATAATTGTTGCGTAACAAAACTCTCAAAAAAACACTTTCTCGCGCCACGACACTTTCATATTTTCAACCTGTTATGATTCTTCCAGGTCAAGAAGTCGAGCTGACGATGCACGACGGCACGGTGCGTGATCTGTGCTTCCTCGAGGACACCTCGAACAAATCAAGCCTGTTGATCAGCGGCGGGGCAGGTGACTGCAAGATCTACGTAACCGATTGCGCGACAGGTACGCCCTTTCAGGCGCTGAGCGGTCACAGCGGTCACGTGCTCACCCTCTACAATTGGGGCGGCGCGATGTTCGTCAGTGGGTCGCAGGACAAAACCGTCAGATTTTGGGATCTTCGAACGAGAGGCTGCGTGAACATGGTCACACCGGCTACTGTACCTGGCAGCAGGGTTAGTTTAGCTACCTTCGCTATGCTGTCATGATTTTTGGAAAACCAGAATACGAGGATCGTTTGCAAAGTTGTTGGAGTGGAGTGGAACGACACCTTTTTATTGTTTGTAAAGTATTTCTATTTTTCAGTATAGTCCTCTTTAAATGTCAATGTATTTGGGTGAACGATATTCCAATTTTATAGATCAGTGTTCTGAACGCTTGGGAAATTTGCTGTCGAATTCGATTGTGATCGATTATTAGGACACGACCGTAAAAAGACTTTGTTCAAATAGCTGTATAGAAAATACCCTGTAGTATACTGATTTAATATGTTAGAGTTATTCGTATAACAAAATCTTCGATGAACTACAAAGTTTCAGAACTACCAATGTCAACTATACTTTATTCGGAGAACTTTACAAATGATCCACGTAGGTGACTTAGTCGCTGAGTGGTACAAATTTTACTTTGGAAGCAATTAAATATTAAAATTGTTTAGAATATTAAAATATATACTATGCGACGTACATTGTTATTCGCAAGTTTAGAGCACTCTTCGATCTTTATGGAATTTTTCCGAGAGGATACTTATGACGTGATTACATCTTTAACGTTGATTCATTACTACACTTCGGATTTTATGCATTTATACCGTATCCAGTTATCTGAAATTCAGTATAGTAAGGAGTTTAATCAATTCTAATAATTGTTTTATTTCATGTGACACTTGATAGAACCATTGACACCGTACAAAATTTCTGATTGTTTCTAGTTTCCATACATAAATTTTTGACGATTGATATTTGCATAAAGATCCGCAGTCTAGTCATAAACAAGGAATTTTTCTTTAACATATAATATTGTAAATAAAACGAAAATCTATATTTGCTACATAGCAACTCTAATTGCCTCGATCTTTCATTAATTGAAAGTAAACGATTGGTTTAAAATGAATTTGTTTATAAAGTGCATCTAATGTTCCAATGCGAATTCTTATGTTTGTTCTATAAATTTGTACCATTTGACTTTAAAAATCTTGTAGAACGGGCCTGTTCAGTATTTAGAATGACATACTCGTACTTTCGTAGAATAATTCTTGAGGCCAGGCAATTGTCTGCACACTGAAGAATTCTTATAATTATAATTTCAACCAGAATATATGTTAGATGATGAAAAGAGACTGATGGACGGACTGCTTTCTAGTCCATGAACCGGCCCATTTCAGATAGTTATCATCGTTCATCGAGAAAAGAATACGTTAATCTTTTAGACCGAAGGTAAATAGTTTATTCGATTCTCGATTAGCGCTTTCTTCCTGTCATCGGCCCTAGTTACGAAAATTCTTTCTACTCAAAATTAAAATTCAAAGAACAAATTCAAACTAAAATTCAACTCAAATTCTAACTCAAATTCAAATTCAAATTCAAACTCAACTTTAAATTCGAATTAAAAAATCCGCAAGTTAAAAATTAAATACAAATTCACATTTATATTGAAAACATTAAAACGTAGAAAGGATTTCCGCTACGAACAACGCATCCAGCATGCACCGAGGACATCGATTTACGTTCTTTAAGTTTCGTTTTCAGTTCGACGTCCGATAAAGCTTCGACCCACGTTTTTTTACAATGCGCACCGATCATCCCTCCCTTTCACGAGTCACACATACTCCACGTCTTTCTGCTCGCTCTAGTACTTCTCTCAGGATCGAACCTTTATCGGACGTGCTACGCATCCACGCAGGAACATGATCGGTATCGCGTGTCTGATCAGCATCTGATCCCGTTGCAGGTCGGCAGTCCGGTGGCGGCGCTATGCGTCGATCCGTCCGGGCGTCTTTTGGTATCCGGTCACGAGGACAGCAGCTGCGTGCTGTTCGACATTAGGGGCGGTAGGACCGTTCAGTGCTTCAAACCACACGCCGCTGACATCAGGAGCATACGTTTCTCACCCTCTGCGTATTACCTGCTCACCGGTGGATATGATAACAAGCTCGTTCTTACGGATCTGCAGGGTAAGCTTCGGTGACTTTGATACTGCGCCCGACGCCATTCAACCAGTGACTATGACAATAGAATTTTAAAAATTATGATACATAGTTGGTCGTAAATAGAACTGGAACACTTATTTGTAGACAATTTATAAAATAGAAATTTGTTTTCATTTGTGAAGGTTTTATTAGACTGAAGGTAAAATAATAGGCAAATACAGGGTGTTCAACGGAAAAGGGTGTAAGATTTTATAGGCTTGTTGTACTTATTGAGAGGATTAAAAAATGTCTAATTAACGTAGGACCTAGAATAAGCATCCTAACATAATATTTATGTGCGTTGGATGTCGTAAGTGAATCACTTCGTGACATCTTGACTGTAAACAAAAGAATTGGTTTAAGAGTATGTACATAAATTCAAGATTGTGCAACAACAGGCAATACGAAATACGGGCGGAATATTTGCAAATGTATGTCAATCTCTGGTTCGCAGGTGTGTTTTATATTGAAATGGAAGGATGACGTAAAGAAAATTTGAAAATAAAGTTCTGTATTTTTCATCAGAAGAATCGATTTTAGGACATTTTAGACATTTTTTATTTCACTCAATGAGTACTATAAGCACCTAAAGTGTTAGAGCTTTTTGTGTTTAACACTCTGCATGCACCACGTATACCACAAAATTTCTATACATATAATCGAATGTATGCTATTTGTACTCGGATGATTTAAATGCGTGGTAAAAGTACCAGCGCTACTGTAGAACATTTATTCATCCCCGTAAAACAACGACTGTTTTATATGAATTGTTAGTTTTCATTTTTATTTGCACAGAAATCTTTCCAGAACCTCAAACCGAATAGGTTTAAATACTTTACTTTTATTTACATAATGAGCATTTGTATTTTTCATATAAATTACGCCTTAAAAGGATCGTTTTAGATACCTTTCCCCTAATGACTATATTCAGTAATATTACCGACGTTAAAAAAGTCCTTCCCCATTACAGTGTTCTTACATTTATTAACGTGTAAACGCAATGGATTGTGCGTAGAAAAACATTGACTTTGAGCGAACGTTTCGTTAATGTCTCGGAAAAAGTAATGAACTTCTACTGTTAACAATAATCGATCATATTTTCGCAGGTGATCTAACGATGCCGTTGCCCAGCGTGGTGGTCGCGCAACACCAGGACAAAGTAATCTCAGGCCGATGGCATCCGTCGGAATTCTCGTTTCTCAGTACCTCCGCTGACAAGACAGCGACTCTATGGGCCCTGCCACCTGTCTAAGGTCGACGGTGGTCGCCAAAGATGCGCGTCCCTCATCCGCGTCGATCGTTTATTTTCTTCTTTTTTTTTTCTTCAAAACGATCGCGCCCACCTGATCATGATCGTTCGTTCTTTTATTCTAATCTAGACGTACCATTTTGATCATATCCTTTTGTTTTTCTTTTTTTTTTTTATGTATAAAGAAGGGACACGCGAGACACAAATTTTGCCTGTAATCGTAAGACGAGTAAATAATCGTGTCTGTCTAAAATAACAAAACAAAAAAAAAAAAGAAAAAGCAACATCAACGTAGAAATCGTTGCCGGAAGCATGGCGACGCGGGAGTCGAAGAGGAGAACGAGCGATCGCGAGCGATATCGACGTAACACAAACACGGGAGGAAAGTTCTCATCGTGCATTCGCGTCTAATTCAACCATGACCAATTAAAAAAGCTTCCTGAAATCTCGCGGAGATGTGTAATCGGACGCAACGCCGTGACCTGTTGCGATTAACAGTTAATAACCACGCGGTGAGAAAAGAGAGGAGCAGCGTCGCACGTGTTCTTTTGACTTCGAGTAAATGTTACCACGTTTCGAGGGCCACCGAGTGGGGGGGGGGGGGGGGGGGGAAGAGTGAAAGTGCATTTTCGCGTGACGATCGATCATAAGATCATCAATCGTACTCGTCGACAGATCGTATGATAGGAAGTATAAGACTGCGGAAGAATTCACTACGAAAAGGGAACTTCTTTTTTTTTCTCGAAAGAGATACTTAACGCGAAGCATGAATGATGACGCCTAGCTCGATCGAGTTCTTTCGAAAAGACCGATCATGCACTTCCGTCGGTTCGAATATTTCCCCCGTAGACTCGTGGTGTAACGTTTATCTCCCTGTTTTTCTTTCTTTTGCAGAGATTCTTCGCGATCGTGGTCGCCCTGATGTACATACGTTAGCGTAGCGTTAAGAGCGATGGTCGCGGGAGGTGGAAACCCTCCTCCCTGCACACGTAATCGCACCCCTCTAATCTCTACTCATTCTGATTTGCGAATTAATTTTAAACTTTCGTTCCATTATACCTGCGAAATCGATCTGTGACATGGATAAATTGTACGATCAGCCGTTTTCATTTGATTTGCTTTGGCTTTATTCCCTGAGTTGATTTCGTATTAAGGTGGTGCATACGAAGGAGACTTCAATTGTTTAATCGAAACGATCTTGAGATTATTTTTTTTTTATGGTGATTTTTATAGAATCTTCGTTTTAGGATAAATTAATGTTTCTTGAGAGAAAAACAGATTTTAGTAGAGGATTCTAATGTTTCGCGAGGATTATTGTAAACAATCAGATAACGAAGTATTTATATTGAAATTTTTTTTTTGCATCCTCACGTTTGAAGATTAAAAAATCGACAATTTTGTATGTACTAACTTAATATTAGTCTTCCGCCCTTTTTCGTTTGAACATCCTCGACAACGCGTTTCCTCCCATCGATCGTCCCTTTCTCATCGATCCCCGAAGTCACGCCAAATATTCGCATGTTACGTATATTAGAAACATGAATATAGATACCTACTCGTATTAAAATGATCGAGACAACATATACGCTCATATTAATCACTATTTTTTACCGACTACAGCGATAAGGATACGGAATCAGATTTTCTCGGAGCGTCGAGGAAACGACCGAAAAGTTGCGTGTTTAGCGGGATAAGCGTTAATGTGTATAATGCGGAGTAAACGTGGTGAAAATTACAAACGGCTTTCGTAATTTCTTTAAACAAACCTGTTTCAAGTACGAATTTCATATAATGCACCTGTAGTTATAAATCTTTTACTATGATGCACAAATTGTTATATACATGATAGCAAAAAAAGACTTGCTTGCATAAGTCAAAAACAAAGAAAAAACATGCAAAATAATTTATTTATTTTAATAGACTATACTGATACTTTGAACTAAAACAAAACTATCAGATGACAAAGCATAAAAATATCTTGAAGTAGACGAGTCAATTTTTAAATGGAGGCGTTTGAAGTTAACACTTAAGACAAATTTTGTTTTATAATATTTTAGTAACCAGCTGAATTGTATAACTTTCATACAGTATCAGTAAAGGTATCATGTACATTCTTGCACGAAATATATACAGGTGCAAAGTACAAAATGAACATTTTATATAGTTTTTTAAAAATATTCTACGATCGCAAAATTTTCCCCACGTTTATACCGCATCGATCCCTTAAAAGAAAAATGAGGATGTCTAGATGTTAAGTTGTTGCTTGTCGCAATCGCCAAAGTACGGAGTGGCCGTGTAGCCGGAAAGAGGGGATAGGGAAGTCTCGTGATCGCGAGGCGAGACGCATCGTTTCTTGTACATATACACACGTTTTCAAAGTATTCGCCGATTCCCAGCAACGTGGACCGTGTCTTTCCTCGTTTTCTTTCAATCTGGATTTGAACACAACGAGGTCGAGCCCCCGCTCGAGCCTCCACGCTCGTTTCCCGCGCGTTCAGCAATCGAATTGCACCTGGACACGGCTCAATGCACACAAAATACACATAAAATGCGACCGAGAACAGAAGAGGGAACAGGAAGTGGTAAAGAGAAGCGGCAAAATCAAAAGATCTAATCGATAGTCGGTAAATCCCTCTTCGCCACTCGACGATCGTTTCTCACGCTACTTTCGCAATGAAAGAACGAAATTATTCCTGCTTCACGCGCACCGCGAAAGTAATTTCGTTCGTTTGCACGATCACGATCATCGTCGAGCCGTGCGCGCACCCACTGCCTTATCGATCATTTTTCCTTTTCGTCCATCTATACTCCGAATCAACTGACGGATCGAGAAACCAAGGTGTGAAACGACGATGAAAAAGAAAAAAGTAAAACCTGATACGAGCGTCTTGTCAGAAGGACGTTGTGAGCGAGCGGGCATCTGCTTCGGTGTAGCAATTTGTCGTGCCTTCTATCGTGGCTGCTTTCGGCGATTCACATTTATTTTTATATTTTACGTGTCCAGACCCCCTTCACCCAACCATCCACCACAGAGAGAACGTCTCCCAATCACTCCTGTACCCTTTCGATCCCCGAGCACCCCCTCCACCCCGTTTCGAAGCTACGAATCACTCCCGATTACTCCACGCCCCCGGGATTTCATCCCATCGAACTCGTGAAAAGAAACGCTGAAGGAAGAAACCTTCTTCGCTATCTCATACGATTATTATCGTATTATAATATATATGATATACATATAGCATAACTTATAACTTTGTACTTTTCCTGTAGATACGACATAATACTGTCACGTCTAATTTAAACAATAAAATTTACGTTAATAAATCACGTGGCTTATTTGTACTATCCGAGCATGTCTTTGGAAACATTATTAATTACCCACACTGTGAAAGGTGGTGTACCGTACAATTTCATACCGTAATGAGTGGACTGCGGATTTTATGCATTTATAGCTAATAGTGCTTTGTGTAATAGAATAGGGAAAAAACTTTCGCCAGATGCAATGTGGTTTTACTTTATTCTAAACCTAATAAGATATTTAAAAGATGAAAGATATTTCTACCATTGCTGTTGTCTTCGAAAATTACTTTAAAAAATGTCATTTGGCATAAAAATCCGCAGTCTGGTAATGAGGTTTAATCAGAAATATTGGATGAAATAGTGAAACATGTAATTGAGGATAAAATGGCACCCCCAAATAGACGTGTCTGTGAACTCTCTTAAAGCTTAATCGTTCTCGCTGGTGGTTTTCTCTCTATTTACCCTCATTTTAAATGTGAAAGGTCCTAGAATGTTACAGCATAATCGATGTCAATTAGAAATTCCGAAAGCATGGTTAGACATGGAATCGATGATAAACTAGTCACTTCGAAACAAGTTCTACGAATCTCTTTAATTTTTAAGCATTTCCACTGCTATTTTTTCTTTTCTTTACCGTTATGTTAAAGCGCCAAGCTATTACAATAACGTGATGTAATTGGCTTCATCAAGAATCTCAAAGGAGTAGTTAAAAATAAGTTCTCTGAGAATTTTATTTCCCCCTCGATGACGTGTTCCCCTTACGAACGCCTATTTTCAAGCTCCAGAATCACAGATGAACCCGTTACATCCTTTACTAATTAAATTCACGTGTCCAATAGCATCGATAAAATCACAAAGATTGTACAAACGAAAGTCCACTATTAATACTGCGGGTGTGTATAAATGAAACGGCATTGAAAGGTGCGTACAATTTTTCTGTTATTCCTGGAAGAACGTTCTTCAGCCTTGATCAATAAAACCGAGCCCTAGGACGGTGGAACAGCGTCGGTGCGATCAAAGACGAGTCGAGCGAGGTCCTCTGCCCTGTTAATCGCGGTCGCGTCAGCTTTCCAGGATTTCCGATAATGGTCCCCTCGATTAACTCGGTACGAACCAATTACCGGCGTGTGTCGAAAGGGTACAAGAGGCCTACATGGGATCCCGTCGACTTTTCGAAAATTTCCCATAATCGCCAGGCAATCATGTAATCATCCACCCGCGCGCGTTTTACGCGGCTCGGGGCCCACCGAATTTGCCCCGGACCGATTCCATGAACGAAGGCGTATCTAGTTTACGAAACATTAAACGAGACTACGGCCATGGGATCCCGATTTTGCCCTCATTACACGGGGCACCCACTCGCCCCCCGGGGGGGGGGGGGGAACCCGGCAATTTCGTAAAGAAGAAATTTATATATACCGGCCGAGGAATTAGCGGCTGCTGACGTAAACGCGGGCGTTGCCAACGATCGCGATGGTTCCGAAAAGTGGGCATTATACGCGTGGTACGGGGGTTAATCGATAGTAGATAAGCTGGAAGGAACGAGCAGTAATTAGAAAAAACGAAAAAGACCTTGGAATGAGGTTCTGTAACGTTGTTATGAAATGAATAATTCTTTTGACTCGATCAAACAAAGCAAAAGAGTGTATAATAGTATGTATTGTTGCAGTAAAAAAACGTCTTATTAAATAGTACAAAACCACAAAAGTTATTGCGTCTTAACTAAAAAAGGATCGCCTCTCTCCTCAATTTACCGTATACAAGGAAGCAGCCGTAGGGCAACCGCGTTCACAGCAGTTGCGGTACCCACCCACGAAATTCCTAGGCGGCGATGGCACCCGTCGATTCGACGAACTCCCCACACAAATATTCTCGAAATCCTCACCGCGGGCCAGGATCCCTAATTGCCGGGGCGCCGCCGCAGCCGTTGGATACGCGTCGGTTCACCGGTCCCCGAGGACAAAGACCACGTTTCCTCCCTGTTCGGCACCACCTACGATCGGC